>NC_092819.1:89376248-89676702 GCF_023375885.2 Dermacentor andersoni | reverse complement strand
TGTGACCCTGTCGTGTGTTCGAGCGTATTTCTTTCTTATTTTATTATTTGTTTCTACACAATGATTTGTTGTTATGCTTCTTTAACTAGTATTTATGACAATAGGAGCTGATTTAAGACCGTAAAAAATTATACACGACTTCTGTACACTGTTCGGTTTATTTATGTTGGCGTGCTGTATTTGTTATGCGCCTTCTCTGCCAGTATTCGGGGGTGCAGACCTCGTCAAGCCTGATGAATGGCTTTTTGTCTGGACCCACCAAGTGTATTTCATACTGAAATGATTGATTGATTGATTGGTTTTATTGATTGATTGATTGATTGATTGTAGAGAAATGTAATTTCAGCACTGCTCTAGTTGAGTATGCGCAACTTGTCAGAGTAGTATCGCGTTGAGGGATGCCGTATTGAATGAATTTCTCTTGCTGTGAAAGCGCGCATGAACGCTTTGGTAGCAGATGTGGAATTGGTTACAGCAGCAATGAGCATGTCGGTCTGCGCGAGCGGCACCGAAACTGGCACCCTGAACCCTAACACACACCGAATAAGCGCAGTCGAGAGGAAAGCATGAAACATGGAAATACCAATGGAAGAAGTCGCAGCTTCACCAAAAGGCGAAGCATCGATTGCGATAGCAAATTAGTGGATAGCTACGCTAAGTAAGGATATTAGTTTTATTGGCCGTATAAAGTTGTAAACAGACATACTAATCAAATTTACAAGCATGGTGTCATGCTTGCGCAAGCAAACACGAACACATTCACCCGATGACCACGGGAACAAGCTGTCAAAATGCTGGAGTGATAAGCGCGACAGCAGCAAGCCAATTGACCTTCGTGCATCTCTCGCTTCAACGCGAGCGAAACGTCGAAAGCACAGCGTAAACGAAGCCACAGGCACTACACACACTCTGCAAACGTCACAGATCGCTTTCATGCTACGGCGCTCGCACAGCCGTGCCATAAGTAGCATGCACCAGAAAAGAACGCCGCCCCCCCTCCCCTCACTCTGCACGCCCCTGTGTGTCGCGCGCGAAAGGAGAGGGCGCAATTCCGCCCGGAGTACCTCGCGTGCGCATGCGAGATTGAGCCACATTCGTAGGCTCATCCCCGCAGGCTTTCACTGCTTTCACTCACACATACAGCATACGGCGCGCCGCGACGTTTTTACCGGCCTCGGACTTTGTACGGAATCTCACGGCGACGGCGACGCCGGCGAAAGAAATGCACCTGGCGTGTCTATAAAGTTGCTATGGCAATAAAACACCGGACCTGCTTCCATAACAACACTGTCGGATCCATCTAACCTACCCGTAAATAAATTTGGAACGATACATCGGATGTGCCTTTAGCCACAACGTTCATTAATCTCAGGGTGCTAAGAGGGTGTTCTGTGCGAAACATACCTTGCAGAATTTAAGGTTGCTCGGGAACTTCAACAGTTCAAACAAGTAAAATGCGATCAGTCCATTTGCCAGCGTCTTACACCACGTCATTGTTCTAGCACGCCATGTGATCGCAGAAGGCAATGGATGTCGACCTGCTACAGAAAGGAAGGTTTCTTAGCCCTGGATGGCAGCGCATGCAGATGTATTCCTCTGTTTGGGGAAAGGAAAGTGATCTTCACACACAGGGGTGATCAAACGCTAATCATCGTTGAATCGGCTATCATGGCACGTGAAGTACGCCTGTGCATAAGTAAGCCATCACTAGGCTTATCACGAAGGGAAATGGCATTCTTAGACAATGGCAGCGTGAACAGTGAGCGGTGATAGCATCCTTATAGTGTTTATTCACATTCATTTTTTCATCTTTGTTGTTCGTGTTTTACATATATATATTTATATAGTTTTCCCTCTGTCGTTTTCTATATACACCTTGTATCGGGCAATAAAGTATCAATTGGTAGTAAGCGCTCGGTCTCGTTTTTCCCGTGTACCACACAGTGTTAAGTTCTTGTTTCACCCCACGTATGAGTAGGCGGACTTTCTTCGGCCACATTTCCAGCAAACACTGACACCAAGGACAACATAGGGGAAATTACTTGTGCTTAATAAATGGAATGAAGAAACGATAAATTAATGGAAAATAAAGTGGATGAAAAAACAACTTGCCGCAGGTGGGAACCGAACCCACAACCTTCGCATTTCGCGTGCGCTGCTCTACCGATTGAGCTACCGTGGCGCTGTTTTCCCATCCACTTTCTTGGGTGTTTTATGTGTACTAGTAAACCCTGGGAGTGTTAGCCGGCGCCATACCACTCATAGACCTTGGCGGCGGACGTGGAACGTCCTTGTTGCTGCAGGCGTCACGAGAACGTGATCTTTTTGGGTGAAGGCAACTGGTTTCTTCTTGTTTATTACATAACGAGGGTATCGAATCTGGCAACATTGATGCCTTCAGGTAGCATAGGTGGGTTTATTGACCAGTTGCCTTCACCCAAAAAGATCACGTTCTCGTGACGCCTGCGGCAACAAGGACGTTCCACGTCTGCCGCCAAGGTCTATGAGTGGTGGCGCCGGCTAACACTCCCAGGGTATACTAGTACACATAAAACACCCAAGAAAGTGGATGGAGAAACAGCGCCGTGGTAGCTCAATTGGTAGAGCATCGCACGCGAAATGCGAAGGTTGTGGGTTCGGTTCCCACCTGCAGCAAGTTGTTTTTTCATCCACTTCAATTTCCATTAATTTATCGTTTCTCCATTCCATTTATTAAGCACAAGTAATTTCCCCTATGTTGTACTTGGTGTCAGTGTTTGTTGGCTTCTCATGACATGACTAATAAAAATCGGGCCCCTCGGTTAACCCCCTTTCTTCTCGTTTTTCATATGAAGAAGGCGTTTGAGCGAGAGACATGTCGAGCTATCTCCCTCGACAAGGCCTGTCTTTCGAGAAGAGGCTGCTCAAGTGCGTTGTGCGGTTGGAACCTTCGATGCCGTTTGTGATCGGATTTCGCATCTGGATGCGTCTCTGGTGGCCAGAAGTTTTGTCTAACATTATACTGTGGAGCACATGTGTGTTTTTTGTGTGTGTCTTAAATGTAATGTGAACAATCTTTGCAAGACTTCACTCATATTTCAATGCATTAAAGAAAGAACAGTTGAAGTGTCGATAGGTAGCACTTCCGAATGGCAATGTATAAGCCGTTGTTGAAATACAGGCAGCGGGGTTATTTTCTTCGCTTAATTTTTGGTATAAAGGCCTCGCAAAACACTTCGGGATTACTTTTTTGCACGTCAGAAAGCTTAGTGTAGTGATATCATGAAATATATCACTGCAAAAATAACACTTTTGTGCATTTTGGAAATGCGCGCGTCGGGCACAATACCAAATTATCACCCTTTCGAATGGATGTTCTAGTTCGCATAAACATCCATTTCTATGTTTATACGGAGTGAGTTAAAAACACTAGAAAACACCCGATAGTGTGAAAGTTTGATAGTGTGATAGTGTGAAAGTGAAAGTGCCTTGGATTTTGCCGCATGTGGTTCATTATAGGGGGGGGAGGGTTAAATAGTTCGGTCTAAATAAGGGTTACAATTAAAGTTAGCTGACTTTATATACAGACTATATTTCTGAATATATTATCTGAATAAATTTATCTCCTAGACCTCACACCGGCAAACTTCAGTTCGGCACTGTTGCCTGCACTCCCAACTTTAATCGCTTCGTCAATAGAGCAGGAAAATTGTTGGTTTATTAATTTACATTCGGTGACAATGTCATCAGCGTTTTCTCTATTAGCAATATATTGACACGTGTACTTATATTTATCGGGCGACCACGTTTCGCCGCCTAACAAATCTTATCGCACAGCGCGGGACGCGCTTGCATGTATCCGAAGTTTCTGGAAAGTTATCGATGCTTCTATCCACAGTCTGTTGTCGACGAACCTTCTGTTATCTGATTTATTCGCCTGACTCGAATGGTGTAGAACTTTGTGGAAGGCACGCGGGTCCCAACGATTAGTCTGGAACATTCGACGATCCTGTATAAAAGCCGACGCGCTTGACCCGCTCATCAGATTTCCGACGATCGCCGACTGTGTTCGCCGCTTTCGTTGTGCTATAAGTGTAGCCTGTTTTGTGGGCACAAGTTCGCCCAATAAAAGTTAGTTTTCTCGTTCACAGTATTGCTACTGTGTTCTTCTACGTCACCACCACGTGACATCTGGTGGAGGTGCTTTGCGTTCATGTACCGGACGCCCCCACAAAGCCGTGACCCAAGCCCTCACTCGGAAGACACCAACGTCGCCAAGAACCAGCGAGGTAGCCGCAGGCTGCAAGGACTGCCCCCGGAGCACGGACTTTTGCCTGAGACGACTAGGAAGATGGCCACCACGTCAACCCCAATGGCAGCCCCAGCGTCACCCGTCGTGCTGCAGCAGCCCAGGGAGCCTCCGACGTTCCGCGGTTCAACTTCCGAGGACCCGGAAAGCTGGCTCGAGACGTACGAGAGAGTCGCTACCTTTAACAACTGGAACAGCGACGACAAACTGCGATATGTCTTCTTCGCTTTGGAAGACGCGGCCAGGACGTGGTTCGAGAACCGAGAAGCCACCTTAACGACCTGGGAACTTTTCCGAAGCGGCTTCCTGCAGACGTTCGCAAGCGTCGTACGCCGAGAACGAGCCCAAGCGCTATTAGAAACCCGGGTGCAGCTACCTAATGAGACGACCGCGATCTACACGGAAGAAATGAGCCGTCTCTTCCGCCACGCCGACCCTGAAATGCCCGAGGAGAAGAAAGTCCGCCTGCTGATGCGTGGTGTGAAGGAGGAACTTTTTGCCGGAATGGTACGAAGCCCACCGAAGACCGTGGACGAGTTTCTTCGCGAGGCCACCAGCATCGAGAAGACACTCGAGATCCGAAACCGGCAATTCGACCGCCGCACAAACTCGACGAACTACGCCGGAGTTCAATCACTGGCCACCGACGACCTGCGCGAGGCTATCCGAGCGGTCGTGCGGGAGGAGCTACAAAAGCTGTTCCCATCATCACAGCCTCAAGTGGCTTCGATTGCCGACGCCGTGCGTGAAGAGCTCCAACAACAACTTGGAGTAGCCCCTGTATCGCCCCAGCCTGAGCCGCAAGCGATGACCTACGCCGCCGTCGCACGCCGTCAAGGTCCCCCTCCGCGACCGCGCCAGGGCCCTGTCACGCCGCAGTTCCGTCGTCCGCCGCCGCCAGCGCCAGCACGACCACCCGTCGCCCAGCGGACCTACGCGAGGAAGACGGACATTTGGCGCGCTCCTGACCACCGCCCGCTCTGCTACCACTGCGGAGAAGCGGGGCACATCTACCGCCGATGCCCATACCGGGAGATGGGACTGCGAGGTTTCGCCGTTAACGCGCCGCGGCCACAGATTGGCGAACGACCTCGCGATATCGCCGACTACCTCGCCGCCACTCAGTGGAGCCCTCGACGAGCTTCCCGTTCGCCGTCACCAGGCCGCTACCTGTCGCCGCAGCGCCGACCATACACTGGCCCAGCCCGGGGCCGGTCCGTCAGCCCATATCCGGAAAACTAAAAGCAGCAACCGATGGAGGTGCGGTTGCTGTTCGTCGAACTGACGAAGATCCTCCGCCGCCGACGAAAACGACGAAGAAACCATCTCGACGACTTCATGACGACACGCCGCCGTCCCGAAGAAGTCGGGAAGCCAAGACTACACCGACGAAAGACGACTTGACGACGCGACGTTCCAGCTTCAGATCAACACGACGCAGCCGTGATCCGACGCCAAGACCCAACTGCAACGCCAGACAAAGAACCACCGACCTCGACGTGCTTCTCGACGGCCACGCAGTCACTGCCTTAGTCGACACAGGGGCCGATTACTCCGTAATGAGTGGACACATCGCCGTCCAGTTGAAGAAGGTTAAGACTGCATGGGAAGGCCCTCAAATTCGGACCGCTGGAGGACACCTGATTACGCCGACAGGAATGTGCACGGCAAGAATTACCATTCACGACCGGACTTACCCTGTCACCTTCGTTATCCTCCAACAGTGTTCACGAGACGTCATTCTCGGCATGGACTTCCTCAACCAACACGGCGCAGTCATCGACCTGAAGTCGAAGTCAATAACGCTGTCGGAAGATCACGCAATACCGCCGGAGAGCCCTCGTAGTCACCACGCCTTGAGTGTGCTTGAAGATCAAGTGAGCATCCCGCCTCGCTCCAGCATTGTTATTTTGGTCGGCACCGAAACACCCGCTGACGTAGAAGGCGTCATCGAAGGCGACCAACGTCTACTGCTCGACCGTGAAATTTGCGTCGCAAGAGGGATCGCTAGACTGCACGGAGGAAACACGAAAGTGTTGCTGACAAACTTCAGCAAGGAGTTCAAGCACATCAACAAGGGCACGACGATCGCATACATCGAGGAAATTGTGGAAACCAGCGATGCCTTTGTCCTCTCGGATTCTATCGCATCTACCCCGACAACCGTAGTTCCCGAGCCAGACTTCGACATAAGTCCAAGTCTCCCCGTGATTAAGCAGCAACAGCTCAGAAGTCTGCTTCGACGATACAAAGGCTGCTTTTCGACGTCATCGAGGATTCGACAAACACCAGTCGCAAAGCATCGCATAATAACCGAAGAATGCGCTCGACCACTACGCCAGAGCCCTTACCGAGTTTCGACGCGGGAACGTGAAGCTATAAGAGAACAAGTCGACGAAATGCTGCGCGACGACATCATCCAGCCGTCGAAAAGCCCGTGGGCATCCCCTGTTGTCCTGGTAAAGAAAAAGGACGGAACCCTACGTTTCTGTGTCGATTATCGTCGACTGAACAAGATCACGAAGAAGGATGTATACCCCCTCCCACGGATAGACGACGCATTAGATCGGCTCTGCAACGCTAAATACTTCTCGTCGATGGACCTCAAGTCTGGCTATTGGCAAATTGAAGTCGACGAAAGAGATCGCGAAAAGACCGCCTTCATCACCCCAGACGGCCTCTACGAGTTCAAGGTTATGCCATTTGGACTGTGCTCGGCGCCTGCAACGTTCCAGCGCGTGATGGACACGGTTTTAGCAGGATTGAAGTGGCAGACCTGTCTCGTTTACTTGGATGACGTCGTTGTCTTCGCCGAAAATTTCGACGAACACCTTAGGCGGCTCGCAACAGTACTCGAGGCCATCAAGTCATCAGGGCTCACTCTGAAGCCAGAAAAGTGCCGCTTCGCCTACGATGAGCTTCTTTTCCTAGGCCACGTCATCAGCAAGTCTGGAGTCCGCCCCGACCCGCAGAAGACAGCTGCCATCGCAAAGTTCCCGCAGCCCACCGACAAAAAGGCAGTGCGTAGATTTCTTGGCATGTGTGCCTACTACAGGCGATTTGTCAAGGACTTTTCACGCATCGCTGAGCCGCTGACACAGCTAACTAAATGTGACATCGAGTTCAAGTGGGAAACGCCGCAGGCCGATGCATTTGAAGAACTCAAACGACGCATGCAGTCGCCGCCCGTACTTGCGCACTTCGACGAGCTCGCCGATACCGAAATCCACACTGACGCCAGTAGCCTAGGCCTCGGTGCCGTCCTAGTCCAGAGAAAAGATGGACATGAACACGTGATAGCTTACGCTAGCCGGTCGTTGTCAAAAGCGGAAGGCAATTATTCCACAACGGAAAAGGAATGCCTAGCCATCGTTTGGGCTACAGTGAAATTTCGCCCCTACCTATATGGCAGGCCATTCAGAGTGGTCAGCGACCATCACGCGTTGTGTTGGCTAGCTAACTTAAAGGACCCTTCAGGACGGCTGGCACGGTGGAGCCTCAGACTACAAGAATACGACATCACTGTAACATACAAGTCCGGTCGAAAACACTCAGATGCCGATTGCCTATCACGCGCCCCCATTGACCCGCCGCCGCAAGATAACGAGGACGACGACGCCTTCCTTGGAATAATAAGCGCGGAAGACTTCGCTGATCAACAACGAGGGGACCCGGAGCTAAAAGCCCTTGTCGAGTATTTGGAAGGGCACACCGACGTTGTCCCTAGGGCATTTAAGCGTGGATTATCTTCGTTCACGCTTCAAAACAACCTACTCGTGAAGAAAAACTTTTCACCAGTCCGTGCCAACTACCTTCTTGTTGTTCCGTCGGCGCTGCGTCCAGAAGTACTGCACGCCTTACACGACGATCCCACTGCTGGGCACCTCGGATTCTCCCGGACGCTGTCGAGGATACATGAAAGGTATTACTGGCCGCGTCTTACCGCCGACGTCGCCCGTTACGTCAAGACATGCCGAGACTGTCAACGACGCAAGACACCACCGACAAGGCCAGCAGGGTTACTACAGCCGATTGAACCTCCTCGTCGACCATTCGAGCAGATTGGGATGGATTTGTTGGGGCCGTTTCCGACGTCAACATCCGGGAATAAGTGGATCGTCGTGGCGACGGACTATCTCACCCGATTCGCTGAAACAAAAGCTCTACCGAAAGGCAGCGCAGCCGAGGTGGCGAAATTTTTCGTCGAGAACATCCTGCTGCGACATGGCGCCCCAGAAGTCCTCATCACCGACAGAGGAACGGCTTTTACAGCAGAGCTCACCCAAGCCATTCTGCAATATAGCCAGACAAGCCACAGGAGGACAACTGCCTACCATCCGCAAACTAATGGTCTCACGGAGCGCCTGAATAAGACCCTCGCCGACATGCTAGCGATGTACGTCGACGTTGAGCACAAGACGTGGGACGCGGTCCTGCCGTATGTAACCTTCGCTTACAACACGGCGGTGCAAGAAACAACACAGATCACGCCGTTTAAGCTGGTTTACGGCAGGAACCCGACGACCACGCTCGACGCCATGCTGCCCCACGTCATTGACGAAGAGAATGTTGACGTCGCTAGCTATCTCCAGCGCGCCGAAGAAGCCCGACAGCTCGCCCACCTCCGGATCAAGAGCCAGCAGAGGACCGACAGCCGACGCTACAACCTCCGACGACGCTTTATCGAGTACCAGCCCGGTGACCGTGTTTGGGTTTGGACCCCTATACGCCGACGAGGACTGAGCGAGAAGCTCTTGCGTCGCTATTTCGGACCGTACAAGATCATCCGACGTATTGGCGTACTGGACTATGAGGTCGTGCCAGACGGCATTTCGCTGTCACAGCGGCGTCGCTCACGACCTGAAATTGTCCACGTTGTGCGACTCAAGCCGTACCACCAGCGTTGACGAACTTTGGGACTTCGCGTAACTGACTTTTAGACTTGATTTCTTTTCGTTGTTTTGTTACTTATGTTTAATAAGTGTCCTTTTGTGTGTCGCTCTCTTATATTTGTAGCATCGGGACGATGCTTTTTAAGAGGGGGGTATTGACACGTGTACTTATATTTATCGGGCGACCACGTTTCGCCGCCTAACAAATCTTATCGCACAGCGCGGGACGCGCTTGCATGTATCCGAAGTTTCTGGAAAGTTATCGATGCTTCTATCCACAGTCTGTTGTCGACGAACCTTCTGTTATCTGATTTATTCGCCTGACTCGAATGGTGTAGAACTTTGTGGAAGGCACGCGGGTCCCAACGATTAGTCTGGAACATTCGACGATCCTGTATAAAAGCCGACGCGCTTGACCCGCTCATCAGATTTCCGACGATCGCCGACTGTGTTCGCCGCTTTCGTTGTGCTATAAGTGTAGCCTGTTTTGTGGGCACAAGTTCGCCCAATAAAAGTTAGTTTTCTCGTTCACAGTATTGCTACTGTGTTCTTCTACGTCACCACCACGTGACAATATCAGCGCTGTCAATGTGGGTGCGCACCTGTATCAGCTCTGAATATATGGTTCTCCTACGTAGTTCTGATTCCTATATTATCCACAAATGTCATGCACATAGGGCAATTCGAGGTCGTGTAATACTAAGTCCCTGAGAATTACTCTAAAGCCACGCATATTTACGTCAACTTTTAAACACACAATTCGAACAGTTATCGCTGATTTCCACATCCACTTATCCTTTTTCTTAGATTTCATCTTTTAATAAGAAAGCCTTAGATATTTGTGATTGAATATGCAAACTTAAACTTCTATCTTATACGCGTATAATGCGAACCTTTCTGTCTGAGAAACCGGTGTAGTTATTTTTAGAGCTTTCTGCTACCTTTGTAAATGGCCATATCTCATTTGACGACACCACGTTTAGCTCTCATATTTTTAATGTTAACTGATGAATGGACGTGTAAATTACCTCAACTAATGGCTCAATTTGCTTCTTTTGCAGCCAACATAAATGCGTTTCCTATGGCGTATATTACAATGTTTCAAAGGATCCAGGAATGGACGTAGCTCCTGTGATGCACGCAAGGAAAACTAATGGTGAGAAATGTTTCACGATTCTCTCGGTAAGAAACCTTATTTTAAGCAACGATCACACTTGAAGGCCACTGCAATGCCAGTAACCAAAGCGAGCATTCACGCAATCACTGAATAGGTCTTCGTCCTCTTCAATGTCTTATCCAAAGCACAGGGACAGCTTCTTTATATATCTAACATCTTAAAAGACTCGGGTCCCTTTGCTAATTTTAATTGACCGTATCTATTAATCTAGGACGCTGTCAAGTGCAGCTGTAGATAACAATATGAGATATTCAATTTTCATATTAGGCCCATTCATTCGTTTGCTAGTTCCGCTGATGGCAAGGTTCTAGTACTCAGAGGGCTAGACCTACAGGATGATCTGAAAATTCGAACTATAGGGTGACAATTTCGATTAATTCAAAGTTTCAATTCAATTTCTCATATACTGATTATATTTTGGTTTTTACGCGTAGTTAAGCCTCTGCAGATCATAAGCCTCACAGCAATTTTTTTACAATATATTCCCTTTTAATATTCGTGCAGGCCATCGTTTTACTGAGTTACTACATACCCGGTTTAAACTGTTTTTCCCTTTACTCCTGTTGTGTTTTTGTTTCTTCCACCTCTTCGTGAGCCCGCGTCTAGCTTCCCACAGCTTGAGCAGTCTGGCGTCTACCTCGGGCGTCTGCATCGTTCGCGCGATTTCTTTGGTGTACTTGCGCTGTTTTTCAATAAGCATTTTCCCCCACTCTTCTATCGATTGGATCCCGTTCTCGGCGAGATTCCTATCGCATGCGTCTCGAAAAGCGCTCCAGTCCGTAATTTTTGCCGATCCCAGCTGACGCCTTAGCCTGTCCGAAGTTACTTGCGTCTTGAGTATGTAGTGGTCACTACCTAGGTTCTCTAACAGGTTCTCCCACACTGCTTGTTCCGCTCCTCGTATGAACGTGAGGTCTGAAACACAACAGGAAGCTAAAGATAAAGATCGCAGAAGTCACAGCGAAAGCAGAGGAGTACGCGGCGCAATTGGCAAGGCAAAATTGGCAGCAATTCAGCGACTCCCTCAACGGAACTTTGAACACAGCGAGGACGTGGCATATCCTCAAGGCTCTCATAGATCCGACCAAGACCAAGACAGAAAACAACAAAACCATCTACCGGTTCATCCACCAGTTCGAGGGACAAGACTCGGAACTCCTGGATAAGGTACGCGTTAAATGCTTCGGGGACACAAACCCAGCAGCTTACGCAGAGCGCTACCGAGGAAGAAAAAACGATAACCTGGACAGACCCATCACGCGAGAAGAGGTCTACGCAGCGATTCGAAGCACAACCAGAAACACGGCCGTGGGTGCAGACAAGATAAATAACGCACTCATCCGCAACCTCAGTGAAGAGTTAGTCGCAGAATTAACCGACTTTCTCAACAAACACTGGGAAGCTGAGACCGTCCCCGAGGAGTGGAAGCATGCAGAGGTAGTGATGATTCCTAAACCGGGCAAGAAACTGCAAATTGAGAACCTCAGACCGATCTCGCTCACATCGTGCCTGGGTAAACTGTACGAGCGAGTGGTGACGCTGAGACTACAACATTACATGGAGGACAACGAACTGTATCCCCACAACATGTTTGGATTCAGAGCAAAATTATCCACCCAAGGCGTACTGCTTCAAATCAAAGAAGAAGTACTCGGGAACGTCCCCAGGAGCGGGGAGAATATAATAATGGCATTGGATATCAAGGGGGCTTTTGACAATGTAAGCCACGAGGCTATCCTCACGGGCTTGAACGACCTGAACTGCGGGAGGAGAGTCTACGGCTACGTCAAAGCCTTCCTTTCAAACAGAACGGCAACGATTGGCCTCGGAGGGCTCCGATCAGAGAAGTTCCTTACTCCAAACAAAGGGACGCCTCAAGGGTCGGTCATCTCCCCCACGCTTTTCAACATAGCAATGATTGGCTTGGCAAAACAATTAAATGAAATCGACGACATACACCATGCCATGTATGCCGACGACATCACCATCTGGGTTAACACAGGCTCGCTCAGACAGAAAGAAGAGAAGTTACAAGAAGCAGCCACCTGCGTAGAGGACTACGTCAGAGCAAGAGGGCTAGCCTGCTCCACTGAGAAGTCCGAGCTCCTGAGAGTTTGGAGAGGAAAGCAAAACCGCACAGTCCCCACCAGCGACGAGTTAAAGCTCAACGTCTACCTCCAGGGGAAGCCGATACCGGAAAAGACGCTCATCAGAATCCTGGGGATGTGGATACAGTCAAACCAACGCTGCACCCACACCCTCGCCCTACTCAAGGCATCCACCCTACAAGTGGCCCGCATGATCACGCGCATCTCACACAGACGCCACGGCATGCGAGAGGAGGACACACTCAAGCTGGTCACAAGCTTGGTCGTCAGCCGAGTGGCATACAGCCTCCCATACTACAATCCCATCAAGAGTGAGGTACAACAGGCGGACGCGATTCTACGCAAAGCCTACAAAACCGCACTCCACCTTCCCCACAACACCTCGACCGAGAAGCTCCTAGCCTTAGGACTACACAACACCTTCGACGAATTGAAAGAGGCGCAACTAGTCTCCCAACAGCGCAGACTACAGCAGACCCCATCTGGCAGGGAGCTCCTGAAGAAACTAGGCTGCGCCGATCAACTTCAAGAGATACAGAGGACCGAAACAATTCCGGATGAGTATCGCAACACACTAAAAGTAGCACCCATACCCCGGAACATGGATCCCAACCTACACAAAGCACGCAGAGAAGCGAGGGCTGAATACCTACAAAAGACCCTAGCACCCCAAGAAACGACGGTATATGTGGACGCAGCCACATACGCCAGAGCAGCGCGTCAGAGCAACAGCAACGCGGTAGCAACGGTGATCGATTCGAACCTACGCGAGATCACCATCGCATCACTACAAGGCTGTACGATAGTCGAGGCTGAAGAAGCGGCCGTCGCTCTAGCGGCAGCGGAGGGCTATCGGTCTAAACGGTCTTTAACAATCCTTACAGACTCGCAAACAGCGTGCCGCAACTACCTACGCGGCAGAATAGGGCACGGAGCACTCCGCATACTCCGCTCCGGAGACCACATAACAGAACGACAAACAAAAGAAGAACCAATTAGGCATACGATAGTATGGACGCCGGGACACACGGGAGTGGCAGGGAACCAAGAGGCGGACAGGATAGCTCGAGGGTACACTTATTACCGAGCATCCAACGTAGGCGACCTCGAGGAGACCGAACCTGTACCCCAAGACTATTCGGCAATAACAAATTACTACAAGGGCTGCAGAAAGCGGTATCCACCACCGCACAACTCCCTTAGCAGAGAGGACTCTGTCGCGTGGAGGCAGCTACAAACGGGCTCGTACCCGAACCTACACGTACTCAGCAAGATTTATCCCACACTATACAATGACACATGCCCCTGGTGCCACGAAACACCCACGCTGTACCACATAACGTGGGCATGCCAGAAGATAGACGTGGTACCCGTTATACCAAACCCGAGTGCGGAGCAATGGGAGGGAGTGCTCTCCAGCGATCGCCAGGTCGACCAAGAAGGTCTGATTCGGCGAGCACAACTGGCAGCAGCATCCAGCGGAGCCCTGGACTAAGGGCAACCGACCGTTGTGCTAAAAGATGGACGATTCCATCTGAAGACCGCAGAAGACCAGCGAATCTAGAGCTGATAAAGTTTTTCACTCACTCACTCACACTCCCTTTACTCCTTGAATAATTTTGCTCTTCATTTTGTTTCTTTCTCCATCATCCTCAGACAGGATGTGTGTGAATACTCTCTGATTCCAGTTTCCAGGTACATTTGTAACCGATCACAAATTGCTAGAGCTCAGTCTCTGACTCAGTTCAGGTCCCCCCGCCCTTTTCCGTTTTCTTTGTGTTTCGAAAATCCAGCGGGATTATCTTCATAGCTCCGGCTTTTTCTCGGAAAAGTAGGCAAACTGGCTTGACAGCTAGCCCCTACTTCAACTCAGAAATCCTTTTTGGTTGAAAGTTTTCATCTCCAGGAGCACAAAATTTCGGACCACTTGTTGAGTTGCAATAATTGAAGTCTTACACTGAACAATGAACACTTACACTAATGAAATGGAGGGAGGGGAATGACATTTTGTTGTTGTGATAGTAAACGGAGCTAAGGGTATTTTTGCTAGTTCATCAAAAAAGTGGAGCTAAAATTGAGGTAATAACGCTGAATTACACGCACAAGAAAGACGACCCGCACTTAGTAATAGCGCACGTCCTGCCACATAGCGCATGTCTGTGCACAGCCCATGCCCTGTCGTCTTTCTTGTCCGTGTCAGTTCAGCGCTATTACCTCTATTTTACCTCCACTTTTTTGATGAACAAGCAAAAATACCCTTAGCTCCGTTTTCTATCACAACACCAAAATGTCCTTCCCCTCCCTCCATTTCATTAGGAGCACTTGGACTTCAGATACCGCAGTTTCCGCGCCGACTCATTATGCTCCTCCACCCCTGCTGAGCATGTAGGAGAGCGAGCTACATAAAAGAGAGCGTACATAAAAACGCTGCTATTCAAAATGGTTACTGCCCGGGCGATGACAACTCGCCTTGTGTTAACGTTGGTTCCCGCGACATTTCTCGTTCTACCATTGTTCATCATGTAAGTAGCACGACCGTTTTCATTATCCGTAGCCAAATTCCCCTAGCTCAGCAAATGCAATTTGAACACTCGCGATAATCAGTCGTTTTTCTATCTGTTTGGCATCAGCACTTCGGGATGGCTTGTCCCTTAGCAATATATGTGCTGCAACGAACCACAGCTTTTGCGTACGCGCAGATTCGGTGCTGCGGCGAGCCTATTAAAGCAACCAGAACAAGCGACGTCGTTTTTTTTTTCCAACTTTCTACATTTTTCTTATCAAATAATTCATAGCACTCTTGCAACGGCCTATAATGTGCACGCGAGGTCAACAGATAGGCACAAGATAACACTCCAAACAAGGATGGTAATAAACGCAGGTGCGCACCGACTGGTGGTGCCATCTGGCTTCAATTATTGATTTACTTATTGTATTTAAAGTACATTACAGGCTAAGATGGGCATGGCGTACGGCGTTAAAAATCTTGATTGCTGGAACTCACGAATTAAAATAACAAATTATACAACAAACATACGGAAAGTAGAGAACGAACGAGGAGGGGAAGAAAAGCATTTATATGTTCAGTATACCTACATCGCCTGCACGGCATTATATTAGGGGGGGGGGGTAAAATAGAGGTGGTCACAATAGAAGAATAATCAGTAAATGCCACAGTGTTGAAGCCCTGAAATTCGCAAAAGGGGAAGACAAATTAACAAAGTACCAAACATAGTAAGTAACGAAGTAACTAACAAAAAAAAAAAACAGTAGCGTATGGGCAGAGATGAATAAAAGAGCATTCAAAGAATATGGCACCCAATAGCATTTTCAATACTAGACGCTGCCATCACTTCATTAGGGAGCTCACTCCAATCGTTAATCGTGTTAGGAAAAAATGAATACTTAAACACATTGGTACGAGACTGATAAGCTCTAATTTTGTTAGCGTAATCTCTCCTAGAGGAAACGTAATGCGGTTCCTTCATGAACAGTGTTTTGTCGATACCAGTTTACTTTTGTATATATTGTAAAGGAATTTTAATCTTAAGAATTTCCTGCGTGAAGAGAGAGTATTCCAACCCAACCCTCCCCGTATTCCGGATCCTCTGATAGTAAAATTACAATTTCCTGTTACGAAGCGTGTTGCTTGCTTCTGGACCCATTCTATTTTGTCTGTGGGGTTTTTAGTGTACGGATCCCAGGTAACGCATGCATATTCTAGAATAGGCCTGGCGTTTGGTAAATACAAGGTTGCCTTCAGTGATGAAGGAGAATGTTTAAAATTTTGTGAAGTGAAGAAGACGGTAAGCTTTCGCGCTAATTGAGTTTACATGATTAGTCCAGTCAAGCGTTTGAGAAAACGTAACTCCGAGGTATTTAATATGCTCAGTGATGCTGAGTGCAGTATTATTTACGCAATAGGAATTGGGGAATTTTCTCTTCTTCTTTGTAAACTGCACATGGTAGTTATTTACCAGTATTCAGAGTCATCTGCCACTGGTTGCACCAGGCAGAAACTTCTTCAAGGTCGTCCTGTAAATCAGACACATTGGCATGGCAATTTCACTATAAGATACATGATGCAGTCGTTGGCATACAGTCTAATGGTTGATTTAAAACCTACTACTCAATCATTAACATAAGCAAGGAACAAAAGTGGCCCAAGCAAAGAGCCCTGAGGCACTCCTGATAGCGCGTGCATTGGAGCTAATGTCACCCCGTTACGAACAACTTCCGGTTTGCGCAGGTGTAAATAATCCTTTATCCAGCCGTGAATATGTTCAGGAATGCCTAAGAATTATAATTTTAAGCACAGCAGATTGTGCGGGACGACATCAAATGCTTTCCGCAGATCAAGGAAGAGTACATCTATTAGTTCACCATGGTCCAGGCCGAGTACAATGTCATGCGTGAATTCGCTTAGATGTTTACGCACGAAAGACCAGAGCGGAACCCATGCTGAGCCTAGGTGAAATAGTTATTTGCTTTAATATGCTCCATCAGATTAGAGTACAGGACATGTTCGAGCGTCTTACAGCAAACAGGAGTTAAAGATATCGGCCTGTGGTTGCCTACGTGTGTGCGATCACCCTCTTTAAATATCGGAGTCACGTTGGCTGTCTTCCAATGTTCGGGCAGCTTTTGAATGTCTATTGACTTGTTGAATAATATTACTAAGAAAGGCGCTATCTGTCTTGAACAGTGTTTCAAAACATGATTAAAAATTCCATCGGGTCCGTGAGCTAAATGCAGGTTCAGATTAAACAACAAAGCCTCCACTCCTTCCTTGCTCACGGCAATATTTTCCATTTCCGGTAATCGTTTCGGTGTGTCAGAAATAGCAATACTACATGGCTTTGTAAAAGCTGAATGAGAATACTTCTTATAAACTTCCGCTTTTCTTTTGTCTTCTTTAATTAGGTCACCATCATTTGCGATGGCCGTGATGCCAGTGTCATTCTTCTTGTTGGTCTTGATATACCGCCAGACCTCTTTGGGTTCGTTTTCAGTTTATCTGCTAAGGCTTGTAGATATGCATTCTTCGGAACTTGAATTCGCTTTTAAGTTTTGTGCTGATATCCCTTAGCTTTGTATAAAAGCTTGGGTTTTTTGTTTTGCAATATATTTTGTAAGTTCAGGATTTTTTTCTGAATTGATGAAAGTAAAGCCTTATTAATCCAAGGTTCGGCACTTAGCCGAAACCACTTTAGACGGGACAGACTCTAAGGTCAATGAATGCAGTTTATCCCTGAATATGACTCACAGACTGTCGATGCTACTAAATGAAGTATAATGCGCAAATATAGGCAGGAAATTATTTAACACATTAGAGATAGCCTCATAATTACCCCTTTGATCGCATTTCGCAACATTCTATTTTTCTGCAACGAATAGTACCTGCAACTATTTGAGGATCACTAATCCCTAGTACTGCTACAATAAAGTCTATGATATCTTTCCGGTTACTAAAGACTTGGTCTAACATATTTCCGTCTGTACATCTAAAACGAGAGGGAAAATCAACGAGCTGGAAGAGCCCATAGATCATTATTAGCCCGCAAAATGCAGACTGAAGCAATGACTTATTATTCTGCACAGGACCTAGATCATGCCATTCAACATCTGGCATGTTAAAATCATCACAAAGAATTACCATTTCAGACGACTGGGCTGGTAGTGACCTTTAAAGGCTGATAAACGGTTCAACAGCGTTCAAACTAGGTGGTCTGTAGAAAGTACCTACAATAAGGGCGTTTCCATCTGAAAAGCATAGCCTGCACCGTACAGATTCTGACGTATCGTCAGCTGGAAGTAATGGTGCACTTTCAATTGTGTCCCAAACTAAAACGAACTCCCCCTCCCCATTCATTTCGGTGCTTTCTATATGCAACATAGTCTGATGGAAAAACCTCAGAATCCGCAATGTCAGGGTCTAGCCAGGATTCAGTGGCGATAACAATATCAGGTTCTGATATCGATAGAACGCCTGCAAAATCATAAATTTTATTCTTTAGGCTCCGGCAATTTACGACAATAAAAGAAAGGTGTACGGGTCTATTTCTAGTAAATCGGGAAGAAGACTGTGTTGTTTGCTATTGGGTACATTCTCGAACAGAACCACTAGAGCCGTCAAAAATATGTTCTTCCACCCATCACCAGCTTGCTATACCTAAGCGTGTACTTCTTTTTTCGTTCCCGTGCATATGCGAGCCGAGCATTTCCGGAATCACGAACATGTTTAGAATAATCTTCGCTTATTGAAAAGTTAGTTGCCTTAAGCTTAGAGGCAGCGGTCAAGACCCTTTGCTTATCTTTGAAAGCAGTGAACTTCACAATTACAGGCCTTTCTTTTTGTTAACTGCGCGTCTGCCAATTCTGTGAGCCCTCTCTATAGCTGAAGGGTTAATTTCTATGTCCAGATTTTCCGCACAAAGCGAAATCCACTTGGACTCGGACTCGTTCCATGTTTCTTTTTCGGTGCCATCCACACCAAAGAAAAGTAAATTATTTCTACACGACCTGTTTTCAATATGGTCTTATTTTGCCAATACATCGCGTACGGTATCAGCCAGATTAGTGTTTTGTGTCCGGAAACCTTCCTTCCCATTGCCCTCGGTCAGAGCTTCAACCTTTTTGCCATCTGTTCAATTTGCTCATGCAGTGTTTTCTGCTGCGACCGCAAAACTTAAAGCTCCGCGGGGATCTTCTCTTGACCCTCTAGTAGTTTTGGTAGGCATTTTATTGCCTTTAGTAGTTAATGTTCTGCGTTTTCCGAAAAAGGGCCGGGATTTTCCTCAACATCTCCGGCCATGAGTAAAAGTGCTTTCATCAAATAAAATGTTGAACTTAAGTAGTAAACCAGTCTCAGTTATTGAAAAACAAGCACAACCATTGTACTTAAGTGTGACAGGTGAATTATTCTGTAACACTTTCATGAGAAAAAGAAATACTAGAACTGTTACTAGCTGTAAGAATAGCTAGTGCCACATGTTGTGCTACGAACATAAAAAACATACTGTAAGCAACGATCAATAGAAGTCGGAAAACAAGTGTCAATAAGCAAAGTCTAAGGCATTATTTATGACGAACCGATAAAGCGCGACATTAGATGTCAAAACTTCTCACAGCCATCGTTTATGCAAGACACGCACGTGAAAAACTATAGCGAGCCAAGACGGCTTCACAATGCTTTAATGTCACAGTTTGTCGAAGTATCACAACTGTGGTACAGAAAGTGCCTTTTGCCGTCATTATTCACTTTTCTTTACGAACTTTTTCTTTGCTTTACAGAACTCGGTTGCAGTCAAGGTGCTTATACTGAGAACTCTGTAGGAATGGATAGATTAGGCTTTGAAGGAGGTAAAGGTTTACATATGTGGATTCTAAATTTTACGATTGGTTTTGATCTTGCAAGTCTCAGACTTTATCGCATTGAATGCAATGTGGTTTAGAATAATTTCCTCTGCACTTTAATTCAGCGTGCAATGACGAAGGCATACGTACCAACGTCATCGAAACATCTTAAGCTGCTGGGAACTTTCTCCGCTACCAAAGCTAAATATTTGCTTTCTATTTCATGTCGATGGGAGCGTCCATACTGCTAGCTGTACAAGCGAATAATTGTTAGCATAGCATTACATAAAGAGCTGCGATGCTACGCATTGGTTATTTGCTTTTCGCTACACACCCACCTCTTTGGTTATTTTGCTATTGGAAGCAGTTTCCAGCGGTGTCTTTGTCCTAAGGATATGTTTACTGCATCGTGCAGCAAATGTTGCGCTCGGGCGGTGCAGGTACAGCCACCTTAAATACCGCTGCCTATAATATGCGCGCAGTATATGCGTAAAATAACAGGAAATAGAACACCCACTGATTCCTCCTCAGTTTCTTTTAATGGAGGAGTGGAGGGCAGCAGCTCACATTGTTTAAAGTTCTACGGCGTGAGCTTCGCAGTTCGTGTTACTAATATACGTGAGGGAGAAGGCTTAGCAATAGCTTCGACTTTGGTAAAAAATTGCGAATACAATCAATCCGCTTGGGCTCCAGTGCACCTAATGAGATCATGTTGCGATATGAAACTGGATGAGATACAAAGCTGTTATGGTAAATGACCAGGCACCTTAAAGTGCGAGACCGCGAAAAAGCTGTGAGGGGTAGGAAGCATGGTAGAGTGTATAAGCGCGACTGGACGAGGACGTAGAAAGAAACAGATACATAGACACAGTTTGTGTATCTGTTTCTTTCTACGTCCTCGTCCAGTCGCGCTTATACACTCTACCATGGATTCTAACCAACTAGCCCGCCAACGTGTTTTAACCGAGGGGTAGGAAGGTCGTGTTTTTTCACATGTGGACAAGTTTTACTCTATATCACCAGTTAGCAGTGGAAGTTATCCATGTGCTATACATGTTCGCGTTTTTCAATGTATTTGACGTTTTCGGATAAAAAACAAGAGGAATCTATTTAGACTGAGCAGAATAAATTAGGCGATGAATTCTAGGCGGGTGAAATGCTGTGCAGCCAGGAGCACTGATAAGTACACCTAAGGCTATCTTCTGGCATGTGTTTGTCTAGTTGAAAGCTGTAGGCACTATTTCTCCTTCATCAAGAACCAAGATATTCATACAGTGGTATCATGCAAGCGTTTCTCACATAACAGAAACGGAGCACCATAACTAAGTATTATAGAATACATGAAATATCTTGATTATAATGCCCTTCCTTATATAATTTTAGTGAAATTTCAACATGTACCGGTAAATATGTGCACTGTGAGTCAAAACATAGAACTAGAATGACAAGCTCACTAGATACGTATTTAAATCTATTGAGCATGAGTAGTGACGGTAATACCAATTAGTTTCTTACGAAGGAGTAATTGCAGCTTGAATGTACTTGCTGAATCTGGTTGAATTTCGAGAATATGCAAGATGTCCAATGTAGATTTAGCCAAACATTAATTATCTGCAAATGCCACCTAGCTGAACAAAATCAAGGTAATGTTTGCGTCGCTTTAAGATACTCAGACTATTTCTTTATTCCGCCTAATTACATAGTTCTAAATAATAAATCAACTTTTAAATATTATAGTTAGATGAAAAGTGTCAATGAGAACATTGTAGAGCAAAATGAAAAACTCGCAACGCAACTTTCTGTTGCTCAATACGCGCTACATAAAAGTGTGTTTCCGATCGTGAAAGAAGCCCGCGAATACAGGCACAGTTTCTCAAGCAGCCAGTCGCGGCGCCATTTTGTGTTTATTTGCGGGCTTCTTTCACGCTCGCAAAACACTTTTATGTAGCACATATGGAGCAACAGAAAGCTCTTTCGGGAGTTTTTCATGTTCATCTACAATATTCTAATTGGCAGTTCTCAACTTAAAATTAATGTTAAAAAAGTTGAATAAATAATTAAAGTAATTGTGTAATTAGGCGGAATTAAAGAAAGTTGCAATTACGCCCGAAAGGCGAAGCATCAACTGCGATAGCAAATTAGTGGACAGTTATATGTATTAAGGATAGTAGTTTTATCGGCTGTATAAACTTTTTTTCTTTATTGATTTATTTAACACAATGCACAGATTGCCTTAGGGGACACGGCTAAAGGCAAACATTTGCCTGATTAGGTCATGCCATCCGTGCCACCCATGTCACCCCTAACTGAATTAAGATGCGATGACCGCGGACACGCTGTCAAAACGCTGCCATGAGCAAGTGCGGCAGCAGCAGCGAGCGAAGTGACCTTCGTGCCGTCTATCGCATCAACGCAAACAGCGGCATGAAAACAGCACGCACGAAGGAATGAGCCGTCTGCATATCGCTTTCAAGATACGGCGCGCGCGACTGTGCGCCGCTTCTCAAAAGACTCAGTTGCCGGCGAAGTAGAAGCCCTCTCCCCTCCCTCCCGCGCTGATTTCCCACTTTCCTTTGTTTCTCGCGCGAGATTGACCCTCGATCGTCAGTTGCCCTTGCGTCCGGTCGCGAAGTATGCAGCTGCTCCTAGTTGCTCCCGAAGCCCAACGCGCGCCCTCTCTCCCATCCCCCCACTGCCTTTCGCGCGACGGAAGACAGCACGTTTGCACTCCGCCTTCCGCCCTCGCATGCGCCAGATTGAACCGCGATCGTCAGGTCAGCTCACGTACTTTCCCTCGCACATACAGCATACAGTGCGCGGCGGCGGCTTTATCGCCCTTGGACTTCATGCGGAAACTCACGGTGACGTCAAAAGCGACGGCAGCAATACCCGCCGTGGTTGCGCAGTGGCTCTGGTGTTGGGCTGCTGAGCACGAGATCGCGAGATCGAATCCCAGCCGCCGTGGCCGCGTATCGATGGGGGCGAAATGCGAAAACATCTGTGTACTTAGATTTAGGCGCATGTTAAAAAGCCACAGGTGGTCCAAATTTCCGGAGTCCTCCACTAGGGTTGCCTCATAATCAGAAATTCGTTCTGACACGTAAAACCCCATAATTTTTTTTTCCAACGGCAAAAATGCGCCTATAGTCCCCATATAATTGCTATCGCGATAAAATGATCTGATTATCCTCAAGCGATGGCAAGCAACATGACCTTTGTTCTGTATAGCTACTTGGCATTTGCATATATTTAAAGTTTGGCTAAAGTTATGTGGGACACCCCGTGTATACGCCCCTATAACCACTTGCAATGTATTTATACTGTAGCAATGATATTTTATACTGTAGAATCTTGCACTAAAAAGTCTTTTTGATTATACTTGCACAATCGATAAGTTACAGTTTGGTGAATTTGGCAGAACATAAGTTTCCTGCAATGTTTTAGTTTCCTTTTGTTTTTGAATGGTGTTGGATTGCGCTTCAGAATGAGTTGTTTTTAAAGATAGGTTTCTCGAGTTTCTCGTTTAGAAGTAGGAAATTGTGCCTCAATTTTCTGTCCATAATACAGTTCTTTAAAAACGCTTTCCAGACTTCCTCCATGGCCGAAAATACACTTTCCAATACTATGATTCCACGGAAAAGTGTGCCGTCATTACGTTCTCGGACAAACGATGTAAGAATCGCATCTACGATATGTCTTCATACTTAGTAATGCTGGCAGTTTTGTAATATTACTTATTCGCCTAAGAAGAGTGTTACATTCTCACAAAAAGCTTTATAAGGAAATATAGTTCTACACAATATAGAAATTGCAGTACCAAGATACATTTGAGGCCGGCACCACATCGCTAATTGCTATTCGTGGCGCATAGATATCATTACAATTTTCTACCATAAATACAGATTTCAAGAGTTATACATTACTCACTGTGTGCCACTGATTCCTAGAAAAGACCATTCTTTGCGAAATAAGTAATTACAACTCTATCATTTACATGAAAAGGTAATATTATATCTCAATTTTTATATTTACGTCCGTCTATGGTGGTATATCAGAATCATTTGACCATACATAACGACCGAATGCATTTTATGGTGGTTATGTATGGTCAAATGTTTCTGATACTGGGCAGACACCTGGAGGCTTACGAAAAGGGTTCTACTTAAATTGAGGACGACGCAACGAGCTATGGAAAGAAGATTGATCAGTGTAACGTTAAGGGATAAGAAAAGAGCAGATTTGGTACGGGAACAAACGCGAGTTAATGACATCTTAGTTGAAATCAAGAAAAAGAAATGGGCATGGGCAGGACGTGTAATGAGGAGGGAAGATAACCGATGGTCATTAAGGGTTACGGACTGGATTCCAAAGGAAGGGAAGCGTAGCATGGGGCGGCAGAAAGTTAGGTGGGCGGATGAGATTAAGAAGTTTGCAGCGACGACATGGTCACAATTACTACATGACCGGGGTAGTTGGAGAAGTATGGGAGAGGTCTTTGCCCTGCAGTAGGCGTAACCAGGCTGATGATGATGATGCATTTTATGGAAGATGCAAATATATTTGATGGCTTCGTTTCTAAAACGAGCGTACCAGAAATCACGCGCAGGGCGATCTTGCAGTCACCATCCCCAACATCTTTTGCATAGCGTGTCTCGCCTTTCCGTTCCACTATAGACCGAAGTCTTCTTTTGTGCGCTGGTGGGGTTGGATGGCTTCTGAGAGATTGATGGTCATAACTAATTCTATATATTTTATAATAAGACATTGCTTGACTCATCGAGCATCTGCACTCCATTGATATGCTTTTGGGAACAACAAATATTTACAAAAATAACTGAGAAGCGATTACGCAAGAATGCACTGGGTGTTTCAGCGAACTTTTTAAAACATTTTTAAAGGTTGCCTGTGGCAGATAGCATAATTGTAGTTCATGAGCTGGTCTACTCGGAGACGGACATTACTTGAACAAAAAATTGAAATGATTATACCAATTACGAAAAATTGTCGGATTAAGGTATTACCTAATTACCTTAAGGCACATATATTAAGTTACAAATTCTAGCCGGGCAGTTCGTAAGACGGATCCACTTGGAACGAATTCTCAGGATGACGCCAGTTTCGATATAATGACTCTCGAACTTTGCGGGGTAATGCAGTGGCGTTCCAGTTACTATTTAGCTTCAGTGCATAAACGCTGTTTTGCTGAGAAAGTAACTGGAACGCGAACGCAAAGTTCTACGAAGTTAGGGAAATAATATTCTGAAAATGGTGCCATCCTGATAATTCGTTCCAAATGAATCTACCTAGCGGATTCCACGGCTAGAATGTGTAAATTGCAATATTGCAATATGCGAAGCCGGTCTCGTAGCGAGCGCATGACCATTCGAAATGCACACCTCTGGTCACAGAGACGACGTGCTCGCAGTTTCAAAATAATTGACAGGAGCGTGTCGTCACTTTGACGTACACAGACAGTACGTCAAAGATGGCAAGCTGTTCTTAAGTTATGCACCTCTGTGGAGGACAAATACCTTTCTCCCCTATATTAAGGAAAAGGTACCTTTGAAGGTAGCGCTAGTCTCAGTATCTTCACTACGTGCCCACCCTGTGACAAGAACTCTCTCAATATTGTGCTATGGACTCGCTTCTATTCGAAATGGTAATTAGAAATAAAGTTCGCAATCTTTTTAGAGCGCAGTTCTTAGACGCCCGTTAGCGTTCCTCGCCTTAACGGGGCAAACGCACTCGTGCAAGTGCTCGCACTCTCGTCATCCTCTTCTTCCACAGCTAGATCTCACGTCACTCATTATGCCAGCATTCCCATACTCACCCTGCCTCTGCGAAGGCGCTAATGGCACTGGCCCACTGTCAGTCGGTGCGCTGATTTCGGCAACTTGCGAGAACAAAACGAGATCATCCAAGGAACCAGTCAAAGCTGAAAAAATTGCGGTTTCTGACCCCCAACCCTTCGTACAGTACCGCATTACATACGCTAGTTACTGCCCAAAGAAGTTACAAAAATATTGCTTCCGAGTTCTTCCTAATGTTTGTTCACAATATCACTCAAGCTGTAACTTCCAGTATGCGGAAGTTTTATTTGTCGTTTCGAAAAGCGAAGTTCAGAAGGCAGATACAGGGCATCATACACTTCAGTGGCATCTTTTGGCGCTGAGCGCTCTTTTGAATGCCAGCGGTCCGTCAGTGCCACGGCGCGCGTTTTGCCTCTCCTCGAGAGGTGGCGCTACGCTACATGGTGCCTCCTTCAGGCGGTTTTACCTACCGTAGTCGGCTACTAATCCCGAGGTCGCGCGATAAAGTCCAGGCCGCAGTGGCCGCATTTCGATGGAGGCGAAATGCAAGAACTCTTGTGTGCTGCGCATGCGGGCCCGTTAAAGATCCCCTGCTGATAAAAATGAATCCGAAGTACCTCACTACGCCTTGCCGCATAATCAAATCGTTGTTTTGGCACGTAAAACCGCAGAATTCATTCTTCTAGTAGTGCAGTGCGCTATGTAACAGCCTGACATGCTGCTTTCAGCCCGTTTCCTTCTAGCTGGGCAGCGTCCATATGGAACAGAGCACAGTGTTGCTTGCAGTATGGTGAGGCATGGTGCGGTGTGGTATGATGGGGTGTGCCGTTGCAAACATGCACTGCACCCATCTTAACATTATGGCTAGTATCATCTCCAACCATTCTGCTATGCCGGAAGCCATTTCATGTTTACATCTACTCTCGATTACGGGAGAGCCAGCAATTTTTTTTAATTATTTATCAGGTAGCGGCATGGCCTGCTTTATAAAAAGTATAAGACAGACTGGCTACGTCAAGTCATCAAATAAATGATTATGCTTTCAACAATAACATCCACGAGAAACGATAAGATATTGCAACGTAATTTTCACCAATTGAATCACATGTTTCTACTTATCAGGAATTGTCACTTTACACTTCGTACGTAACAACAGATTCAATAGAACCTCTTACTCCTAGTACGCGTGTCCACTGCTTGTGTGACCTGACACTTTGGAATAGAAAGATTTTTTTCTTGAAGCGAATAGCTTTCTTTCGGTTTTTTTGGACGTTCCTGGTAGGCGGTAGTACGACAGTAGTCGGAGTTAGGCGAGGAAAGGCGGCGGATACATAAGGTACGAACTCTAGGGAAAATGATATGGGAAGAGGGGCGGAAGGGGGAAGTAAATGAGGAAGCGGGGGGTTGTGAGCGAAGCCACTTCACCTTGATTTTGTGCTTCGTAGCACTACACACTTTGGAGAGAATATAGCGATGGCTTTCCAGTGCCAGTCGCGTGTTTGCCCACTTTGCGTGCCGGATAGCATTCAGAAACGTAAGGTCCAGCGAAAGTATCCATGCGTACGCTGTTGCCTATCGTCGTATGAGCATGCCGGTTGCTCAAGATCGTCCACCGCAGGTCCTGGGCTACCTGACAAAGCCGATTGCCATTTGGGCTGGCTATGATGTAGCCCCACTCCTGATGGGGCGCATTGAAATCCCCCACGACTACAAGCTGAGCGCTAGGCACTAGCCTTTGGGTCTTTATCAGGCGCTGTGGCAAGTTGAATCCCTTATCTTTTGTAGAATAATAAACATGAAGTACAGACTCTTACCATCCCTTGTTTGGGCACAATCTCTAACAAGACGTAGGCCCCACTGCTGCTATCTATGGTATGCTGACTTGCCGTGGTGTTGCAGTGGACTAGCACGGTCGTGAATACCCTCGATACGCCCCCTAGATCAGTCCGTAGCGGTGTAGATGCCTTAAATCTAAGTAATTTCAGTGAGCCATTAGCCTTTTGCGAAGCTATAATGTCCGACTTACTATCCTGATTACGTACGTGAAGCTGCGGGTTCCTACGCTTGCTACGGAAGTCCCTGCATTTCCACTGTCAAACCTCAATTAGCTGGTGAGCGGCCATGATAAGGCACTAGACAGAATAACATCGGCACTCGGCCGACTACGGGAGGCAGTCTTGCCTTCGATAAAGTATGGAGCTGCTGAAACATGCCCAAAACCTTGGTTTGGAAAACGCGGAATTCATTAGTGAAGGCTTTAAGACGCTCCTCAATTTTGTATAGTCTTGCATCGATCCTGTTGACCCGAGCCTCCAACCTATCCTGTCTTTCCTCCAGTTTCCCTACTCTGTCTGCAAGGTTAGTCACATCTGTGTAAAGACAAGTGAATTTAACCAGCGGTTGCGGCGTGCCCGCTGTGAACGGCTCTGTCAACCTCTTTGCATGAGCTCCCAAATTCGCAGGCGGGGGCTTCTTGACCGACCCCCGATTCTCCACTTCCGTAGTCGAGCTCGCCTGCACGCGAGAAGTCGCCGCCTGCTCCACTTTCTGCGGGGCCTGCGCTGGTGGTGCCTCTACCCCTTGTCCTTTGCCGCTTTTAAGCTTGCGTTTCATCTATGCCATTCTTGCTTTCATCTTTTTAATCGTTTCGCCCTGCTGCTACATCTGATATTTAAGCTCCTTCTTTCGAGCTTTCTCACTCTGGCAGCCCGCGTTTGGTCAGCTAACCTTTTTTTGTGTGTGTCGCTTGTACTTTTTACTCGATTGGAATCTGGTCCTCCTCCTTTACTACCCCCGCTCCAGGCAGCGGTGGGAAGGGACCCAACCGGTCCCTGCTCTTGTTTCCGCCTCTCGCACCATTCGATGACCGCTCCCTAGGCCTCGAGCGCCGCTCCTACTTGCCAGCTTGGCTTTTATCTTCGCTCTCTGCTGCCGGTGCGTCGGCTGCTTGAGGACTAGACGAAACTTGCAGTTCAGGCTCCCCGTGTCGTGCGCCCCATGACAAACGACACAGTCCGGCGTGCACGTCACGAACTCCTTACGGTGGTGCAGGATGATCGTTCCAGCAACGACGACATAGATTAGTCTTCGGACAATAACGATAAACGACGGCTCGATGTCCCACTCCTCGGCAGTTGTACCTGGTCTCGACTAACTCTCTATATGGAATCCCAGCTTACAGTTTCGGTGGCTTGCCAGGGAACAGGTTTCCCCGGAAACGTCTCTAAATCGCCTTCGATTTGCCCAAAGTTCTCACATCTAGAATTTCAATGCTTTCATTCTTCTTCAGGAACCTCGCCCGAAGTTCTTGCACCGGGCATCCGTCGTAAACATCGTAAATGTCTCCTCGGATGGTATTCTCTAACGCCGCCACGTACGCCGAAACCAATATGTGACGACCACCCAGCTGGAGCGTCTTTACACTCGCATATGCCCCATTGCAATTCATACACGGTGTGCTCACCGTCATCTTGTTGTTCATCTCTTTGACCCGCAACAGGTGCTTTTCCGCTGCAGTCGCACACGTCAGCTTCGCTGCCACTCTCATTCCATGTCCGAGTTCACAAGCGCACTTCGTTCTCCTCTTCTTGGGTCCTTGCAGTCACTTTAGCGTAACAATATTTGTTTGCTTCTCACAAGCCACTTCGGTGCGCTAATGCTGCCGCAGCTCACCGGAAGAAAAAAATTAGTTTCTGCCTTCCGCTTCGGTGGTCACTTTCAACTTTACTTACCACACTGTTTCTGACATATTTAGAAATTTGCGACACTTTTGTTCTTACGAAAAAAAATTATTTGATTTGAGATTTTTTCCACTAAAATATGAAATTGTACCCTTACAATATGACTTCGTGTTATAAAAATTCCGTATTGATACTTAAGACTGCCTACGTGTGGGAATGCGAAAGCATTATAGTTTCCTTGGTGAGATGTTTTTCGTTTAGGAACTCCTTTTACACACTCATTACGTGGCGCCATTCCCTGCCCATTGGCGGCGCCGTCATGTGCCCAATGACACACGTTATTTGATCTTGCCGTTGAGTGCGGGATTTAGCCGACGTTGAGGGGGACTTTGAGAACGGAAGTTTTATCTACGTTAAGTAGAAGACTAGGAACGGGCAAAATAACATTAAAAATCATCGACGGCCCGTAGCATAGCGTACGCTGCGGCCCGTGGCAAGAACGTCTCTTCCTTTCCGATGGGTCTCTGGTTTATAACCCCTTGAGCCCGTCGGGGTCACATTATTTTCATCCAATCGGCGAGCGCGTACAGATGTTGTCATATTCAGCCGATAGGCACTCCCTGGGCTCGCCCCTCCGCTGGCCGTATCCATCCCGCGTGGTCGTCTGCGAACGACCCACCAGTGTTGTAACTTCAAGGGGAGAACGGTAGCGCGATTAAAAGACGGGACAAAAGAAGACACATAGGGACACACACAGCCCTGTGTGTGTCCCTATGTGTCTTCTTTTGTCCCATATTTTAATCGCGCTACCGTACTCCCCTTGAAGATGCATTACCAAGACGCCCACACTGCCACCCCAGTGTTGTAAAACAGCTTTTCTCTGGACTAAGGTCAACCACCTCAAAACGTGCCGAAACATGAGTGCACTTTTGGGAAATCGGCCCAAAGGGTGAGGGGGACTGACAACAGCTCCCGTCGTGACACACGAGGGCGAGATAACCAGCCTTTCTGGCGGGTCTGGTAAAACGGTCGACGCGCACTGCGCACCATAATTGGAAAACGTCGACGAGGGGTTGCGCTCGGAGAACTTAACCGTTGCTAAGAAATGTTCCGGATCTAACAACGTACTAGGCCACACATTTGGTCAGTCAGGGGGCTGTGACGTGACGCGGACAATGACGCACGCACTAGACACACCTTCAGTGAGCCAGAATCATTGAGCCGCCTTGGCATCGGGGAAGCGTTCTCGTCACGCACGCGGAGGCCCGGGCTCGATTCCCACCCAGACCCAAAAGTACGATATATTCTTTTCAAAGCCATTCATTTAACTTGTTTACAGAAACCTCGCTCACTAACTTGCATGTTATGACGTGTCGGTCATTTTTGGTAGCATCGCTCGGTCAGCGGCCGATGATGACGCCTCAATTTCGCGTACTTATATTATTTATTTTATTTATTTTCACTACTACCACTCTCAGTTGAGAGCATAGCAGGTGAGCATTACAAAGACAATCATGAATGAAAAAAAAAAGAAAACAAATAACAACAACAAAAAGAATCGACATGAACATACCGAAGCACATCTGCCAGGGTAGCATTAAAGCAATAAATGTGGCCTAAGCATTTCTTCAAGCAAAAACATCAATATTACAATCAAGTTTAACAGTGCACAATCAAGCACATTGTGAAAAAAATGCTAAATTCAAAATATTATTCGAGAAAAAAGAAAAGAAAGTAAGCTTCTATACAGAGCATTTAAGGCAAAGATCACTCACAAATTGAAATTAACATTTCGAAAACGTGCATGCTGCGCACACGAAATGAAGCGAAAGCACGAGGATGGTTTACAACCAGTTTGCCAAGCAAAGAGAATCAACGCCGTATCGTTCATGCGCAATGTGCAAGCACCACAAAATCAGATTGCAAATAAAAAAGCGAAGAACAACGAGGCACAGGATGGCAATGTGTTACAAAAATGGGAATAGAATAAAAATGCAAGCAAGTGATAGTACAAGAACAAAATTATGTGCAAAAGAACGTAATTTTGGATGCTAATGGTTGATATGATGCTTTCGCTATAGCAAGTTTGTCTTAAGTACCAGATTGTCTCAATTGCTTTATTTCCTTGATGAAATACGTTTCTGCTTTACATTTCAGGTAACATAAAATGTGAGCTCCACGTTTGGTACAATTACTTTCGCAAGGACAAATCCAACTGCGTCCGAGAATACAGTTACTTATGCGGGAAGCGCCATAAATATGACTTATATGACCAAACTATGTGTGGCTGGGCACTGCCCCAACGGTGACCTATATAACTATTAGTTGTGTTGCTGGATATAAAACATAATCTTACTACCTATACTAGCATTTGTGTCAGTCAATTAATCAATAAATGAATTTATTGCCACGTATTTAAAGAAAAGTCAGACAGAGAAGTCGCGGGTAAAAGGTGTAATCTGGCCACTTACGGTAGTCATTTCCTGCACATGCGATTTTTTTTTGTAAGCCGTCCGAAGAAGTATTGACCGCGAGAAATATCTTGCGTTATCAATTGACATACAATCATCAAAAATTAAAACTGCTTCTGAAAAACCGCTTTCACTTACGAACAGAATTAACAAGCATGGTGTCAGGCGTGCACAGAAAACTTGAACTTGTCTCGCTCGATGACAGCCGGACACTCGCTGTCAAAACGCTGGCGTGAGGAAGAGTATCAGTAGCAGCGAGCGAATCGCCCTTCGTGCTGTCTCTCGTTTCAACACGAACTAAGCGTCAGAAACACTGTGCACACGAAGCCATCATCTCACCGGGAACCTAGACTCTGTGCGAACCGCAGAGCGTTTTACAATATAGAGCCCACGTGGCAACGCTCAGCCATGCCATACGCAGCCGCCGCCGGTGTGGAACGACCACCTGCAGGTTTGCGCGTGATGGAAGACAGCACGCGTCCTCCCCACCTTCCGCCTTGCGCTCGAAAGAGTGAGGCACCACCCTACTCGGCTCACTCTCGCACGCTGTCTCTCGCACCCTCCGCACACGTCGTGCGGACGTGATGTTATCGGACTTCCACTTTATACAGAGTATCATGGTGATGGCGATCATGGCGGAAATTTGCCTGAAGCGTGCATATAATTCATGTCGCAATAAAAATTTGTCCAGAAACTCCCCTGGGAGTTGTTTAAGTACGCGTAAGCGTTGTGCCACTTGTTGACCTCCAAGCAGCCCGGTGTCTTCATCAATGTTAAAAAAAAATTGATCCCACGTGTATGTGCCCTTCTCAAGCCTTATTGAGAACCTTATCAAGTCATATCAACCTTATCGGATTAGATCTTTCCCTAATCAACCCTTGTCGGTTGTCATCAACAATATCGGATCCAGTGCAAGTCTTATAAACCCTAGTCGGTCGGTATCAAACATCGCAATTCATCATATCCTTATCGAACCTTATAGCACATGATCCGAGTCTTATCAACTCTTATTGGTCCTTATCAACGCTTATCAGTGCTTATTAACCCAATCGGAATTGATCCGACCATTCTAAGCTCTTTTCGCTGTTGAACCGCTCCTGTGAAAGATGGAGACGAATTTCCGTTTCTTGGAGCTGTGACCACATCTGAGATGGCCAAACACCAGCAGTCTGACGCCGAGTTGCTTCTACTCATCAGGCACCTCGAGGGACACCCCGTCCATGTTCCGCGAGTTTTCTGCCGGGGATTGTCACCGTATGTGATGAGAAATGGCGTCCTGTACAAAAGAAATTTTGAGCACAGCACAGAGAAATTTCCACTCGTTGTTCCTTCAGCTTTGCGATCGGAAATCTTAGAAGCCTGTCACGATGACCCATCAGCAGGACACCTCGGAGTGAGCAGAACCTTCGCTCGAATTCATGCTAAATACTACTGGCCAAAGCTATTGAATTCAGTGCAGCATTATGTACGAACATGTCGGGATTGCCAAAGACGCAAAACGCCTCCATTAAAACCCGCAGGCCTCCTTCAACCAATAGAACCCTCAGGAGCCCCGTTCGAACAAGTAGGAATGGACTTGCTTGGTCCTTTTCCGACATCGTCATCGGGGAAACGATGAATTGTAGTAGCGACCGATTACCTAACCCGATATGCCGAGACATCCTCTCTAATCAGTGCAACGGCCGTTGAAGTGGCTGAATTCTTTGTCACTAAGATAGTATTACGACACGGTGCCCCTGCAATTATTATCACGGACCGAGGAACTTCGTTCACAGCCGATTTGACGCAATCCATCATGAAATTGACTCATACCAGCCACAAGAAAACAACTGCCTATCATCCTCAAACAAATGGGTTAAACGAGCGATTGAACAGGACGCTGACCGATATGTTGTCAATTTACGTAGACTTAGAACACCGAACCTGGGACAAGATCCTACCCTATGCGACATTCGCCTACAATACCGCATTGCAAGAAACCACTCAAGTAACGCCATTCCAACTTGTTTTTGGTCGAACAGTTACCACACCCTTGGATGCAATGCTGCCTGTCAGCGACAGTACAGAACAGAACCCTGACATCAGTGACTTTACACAGAGGGCCGAAGAAGCACGTCAGCTGGCGCGACATCGCATTCAACAAAGGCAGCGCATCGACGCGGACCGTTACATCCTGCGACGAAGGGAAGTCGAGTATGCACCAGGTGACAGAGTATGGGTGTGGACCCCCGTACGGACGCGCGGCCTGTCCGAAAAGCTTTTGCGCCGTTACTTCGGCCCTTACCGAGTACTTCGCCGCATCAGTCCCCTGAACTACGAAGTTACGCCAGAAGGACAAGCGAGCTCATCACGATGCCGGCGTCGCACAGAAACTGTACATGTGGTCAGACTGAAGCCATATTATGACAGGCAGTGATTATTCGACCAAACATCTTTTCTGTGCCATATACCACTTTAGTGTGGACAACTGCTTGTGAACAATTTCGTCGCTTTACGCATCGGGATGATGCGTTTTGGAGGGGGGGATAATGATACAAGGCAGAAACATTTAAACAACGCGCGCAGGTTCGTGCGCCCCCTCAAGACGACAACGGAGTATTGAAGGAAAAGAGGACGAAATAATGGCACGTGTTTTCGCCGCACGCACTCGCATCGCAGGTGGCCGTTGTCGGCGTCTACAAGAAGAAGACGAGGTGAAGCGACGCTCGAGAGAGAAGAAGAAGGCCTTCCTGATCTCCCGTTTAGAACGCGGCAGTGCTTTTTATTTACCCCAGGGCACAAGTTCGCCCACAATAAATAGTTGTATCTGGATTTCCTTAACTGTCCGTTACAATATTACAAGTCCGCGTCGAACTGTTATCAACCGTGATGAGACCCGTATAAAGCCCATCACTCGTTATCACCCGTATGAACTCATTGACTGCTTATCTTTCTGCGCTGCGCGATGTGAAGCGCATGAGCTTTCACAGATCGGTGGCTACTCCCTCAAGGAAAGAGCGCCCAAGTATAAGCACATCCCGAGACCACGCAACGCATGAATGACGTAGCATGCTTGGCATTAAATGCTCGCAAATGCTGATGTGTACGATGCTCTAAGTCGGCTCTACATGAAGCCTTAGAAATCGAGTTAGTTTATTACCCCTTAACTAAATCTCTGAACAACGCTTTCATAATAACTACTCTCTTTTGACTTTTGTTTTGCACCGCCGGTACAACACAGTCATATGTTCCAGGTATATTCACCAGCTGCCAGAGTGGCTGTTTATCTATTTTGGGGTGTATTGAGTGCAGGCAATAAAGGAAGAAAAATGTTGTTTAGCCGAGAGGCTAAGACACTCGGCTTGTGACCGTGGCGTCGTAACCACCGCCAACGTTTTTTTGCTTTTGAATTTATTTTCTTTTATACACTCATCTTTTTAGAGCGATTCTTCTCACATGACAGACGGATGGACAGAGGGGCGGAAGGGTTGCCTGGTTGGGCAGGCATATAAAAGCTTACGCATTTAAAAAGTAGTGGACGCCAGTTAGTTCCAGTACGCAGGGGTTGAGCGGCTGCTTCATGGCAGCTGCTTTCGCTATGGCGCTCTCCGGGATTAGTATGATTTTCAGCCGTGACATCGCCAGAGTGTCTGAAAGTTGGTAACCTGCAATGCCAATCTGTTGGTCCCAAATTCGAATCCCTCGGTGCAACAAAAATCATAGTTTCGCCATACGGGCGAAGCAATGAATTCCATAGCAGCATGGTAGAATATTACACGAAGTGTAAGACGTGTAGCTGTAGTGGCAGTATGAATTGAAGTAAACGTAAGCCGACTAAGTAAAAACGAGCTTTTGTGTAAGGGCTCTCCGTTTGAATTCTGCCATCGGACATTTTCATTTCTGTTTGTTACTGAAATCCAACGTCTTTCTTAGCGACTTTAGCGCCACTTTTCCGAATAGGGTGTCCTTCAAACCTCTTTTCTACCTCCGATTCTACCTCCGATTCGATCTCGGAGGTAGATCACAGCCGCGCAAATAAAATTTCAACATTTTCGGGTTTGAGCTATATTATTCTGTTGCAGTTTTAATTATTAGGTCTGAGAATATTTAAGACAAAAGGCATGCGCTGTCGGTGTTTTGTTTCATGACATTTGCTTGTGGGCGTATCATAAGAAGCCGACACTGACATCAAGGACAACATAGGGAAATTTACCTCTGCTTAATAAATGAAACAAAGAAACGATAAATTAATCGAAATGAAAGTGGATGAAAAAACAACTTGCCGCAGGTGTGGAACAACCCCACAATGTTCGCATTATGCGTGCGATGCTCTACCAGTTGAGCTGCCGCGGCGTCGTTTCCCCATCCACTTTCTTCGGTATTTGTGTTTCCTAGTAGAACCCTCGGAGTGTTAACCAGCGCCACCACTCACAAACCTTGACGGCGGATGTAGAACATCCTTTCTGCCGCAGGCGTCACGAGAACGTGATCTTTTTGGGGGAAGGCAACCAGTCAATAAACCCACACATGCCACCAGAAGGCATCAATGTTGCCGGATTCAAGACCCTCGTTATGTAATAAACGAGAAGAAAGGGAGTTAACCGAGGGGCCGGATTTTTATTAGTCGTGCCATAAGAATCCAACAAACACTGACACCAAGGACAACATAGGGGAAATTACTTGTGCTTACTAAATGAAATAAAGAAACGATAAAAATTGCAAATGAGAATGGATGAAAAAAGAACTGGCCGCAGGTGGGGAACAATCCCGCAACCTTCGCAGTGTTGCCGGAATCGAATCTGGCAACTCCCCTCCCCAAGGCGCCTCGCAACGCTGGGTGAGTCGTGTGCGAGAGAAGATAACGCGCTTCCTATTCGAATTCGTCCCTTCCTCGTGGCGAGATTTAGCCGCTGATCGTCGGCTCTCCTCGCACGCTTTCACTGGCACATATAGCGTAGGGGGCGCGGTGACGGTGTTATCACCCTTGGGATTTATACGGTGCCTCACAGCAACGCCGACGGTTGAAATACGTTCGGAGTGCCCATATAATTGCTGTCGCAATAAAACAAATACCCACTTCTTGCCAGGACCGAACCTTGAACCCCTGCGCGGAAGTCAGCTACTCCGCCACTGCGCCACGCCAGCGCTTGCTAGCTGCTGCGCAAACATGTCATATACCCGCGTCCTTGCGCGCGACGAGTCACGCGATGTGACATGCTCGCCGCATAGCATTGATACCTGCACACATCGCATTGCAGTTACATAGTATTACACCAGGTGCCACGCCATGCAGCAATTGCATCGGCTGTGGTAAAACGTAGATAGATATATTTTGATGAATAAAAGAAAACTAACGGAGATGTATACAACAACGCTAGAATGAAAAACATGTTTAACATATCGAAATAAATCATACATGCTAGGTGACTCCTTGTTACCATTCGGTTTCAAGAGCGATTCCACTGAATCATGATTATTGCCATAATGATCATAATCATCAGCAGCAGCATCGTATTGTGCGACTTGCCAGGCTATGGGATATGCACGATGTATATCGCCGATATGCGCAAACTTAGCATTTCGGTTGCGTTGCATTACACCAAATGTAAGGAAATTTAGTAGTTGCATCGTATTGTGCTGCATGTCAAGGGATATGACATGTGCAACACGTGGTCTCGATAGCTTTCGTTTAATCTTCGCTGCACGTTATGGCGCTTCCTCGTAAGGGATGAACCACTGCTGAAGAAGCAAATCGTAGAGATACGCGTTCGGCTGCAAGCAGGCGATGTCGCGCACAGCAGAGCGCTGCGCAGAGAGAAGCACAAGCCACAGCTCACCGTCGACGCTTGGTGGACAGTTGAGTTCGTTCTCGAGAAAACGACGCTGACACGTCCCCACGAAGACCTTCTTGTGCGTGCTGACGAAAATGGAACGGTGCCCCCCCTCCCGGTGCCTCACAAACTTGGGTCCCTCGCGCGCGGCGGAGGACGGCGTGCTTCTTCCCCGCTCCCATTTCTTTTGTGCGGCCGAGATTCCGCCCCGATCGTCAGCTCCCCTCACATGCTTTCACTCCTACATACAGTGTAGGGTGCGCGGCGACCATGCTATCACCCTTCAGCTTCATACGCCACATCACGACGACGGTGAGTGTCCATGTAATTGTTACAGCAGTAATAACAGCAGCTATGGTCCTGCTTGTTCTGCGCCTTGATGTCCCGCCTCCAGGGCCACACTCTTACCATGCGCTGCGGACCTTCGTGTGGGCCCTACGAAAACCGGCGGCCCCGCGACACATTCTCGCTGTCATCCAGCCACAAAACTAGAAAGGAGGTTTTGTACATCACAAAGAAGAAACGGTCAGAACGTTTCTATTGCACCCAGTGCCCAGTTCTTTCTCTTGTACCCAGTTCCTTTTTGTACTATCACAAATCCTTCGTGATAGGACAGAATATTTTATTGTTAAATTAAAGTATAAGTTTTTTTACAATCGAACTCTTCCTCATTGAAAACCCACCCTATCCGCTGGAGCTTATAATTCCGCGTAGTTGATGAACACAATAATTTGAGATAGAAGCAGCCAACGAAAACAAATAAACAAGCAAATAAGTTGCTGTTCTGCTCTGTGGGAGAATATTTCTCTCTCAGTAAACGAGGTCAGAACCGAAGGAATCCGTGACGTCTTCTGTCGCCTTTCTAGAAGATTGTTAGGGCATTTCGCAAAGCATTCACAACTTTTGCATCGAGAAAGTTTGCTAAGGTAAAATAATAATTTCACAAAATTAAACCTAACAATAATGATTTGTTCACCTAATGCAAAAGTACTCATGATTAGCCTCTGCAACGTTCGTCAACAAAGAATGGCGTTCGCGGAAAGCTCTCCCATGTGACTTGGCTCTCCGTTACTGGTTTATTTTGGCTATGTTTAGTTGGCACATCCTATATATTGGTGTCCATTTTTTATAAGACAGATGATTGAAAGTGGCCGTTGTCCAGTCTCAACTTTGCCTGTAAATAATAACTTGCGGTCTGGTTTTCTTCAACATATAGAACCTTACAAGAATATAAAGCGCTTATCGCCGGTCAGGACGCCAAGTCTTTGGAGTTTTCTGCTCTAAATAGTCTAAGTTCTCAGTAGCAAGAAACTCTGCCGTGGTTTTTCTCAAGATCTTCTACTTTAGCATGCTCTTGGAATGCGACAAGGTGGAGCGTAGTTCTAAAAATTAATAATAACTATAATGATACTAAATGAACAAGCACAACTCCAGCAGACATCCACATGACACTAAACCCTGTTGGTATGGAGGAGTAGGGTTCATATGTATCATATGTCTGTTCGGCATGCTCACGAATAATACTTTTTTTATGTGTGGCGAACTCATGAGGAATGCAGCGCACTATGTTTGTTGTTATAGCATATACACTATGGCCACTAAGGCACACACCCAGTGACCTAAGGGGCACATACCGAGTGCTGATTGAATTCGGGCAACATTTTTAAATTAATGCAGCCAAGAGCCCTGCAGACGCGACTCCAGTAGACATCTACGCAATGCAAAGACGTAACGGCTTCGTCGAGAATGTTTCTATGAATCCAACGTCTGCTCTGCAGCGAACTGTTACTGCTTATCTGACGTGTTGCGAACCAACGTAGAATGCAGAGCATGTTGCTTGTTGTAGTAGCACATGCCCAATGGCCGTTGATTCACGGACTCAGTTGCCCACGGGGCACATATTGAGTGCTATGGGGGATCAACCCACATTTGTAGACTGCAGCATCTCCGAGATCGACCAACATTGTGAGACTAAGCTATCTTCGGGCTTCATAATACGGAGAGCGACCGAGGGTGTGCGGCGCTGATGGCAGCTGATCCCATGAAGGACCAAGCTCGGCGGCAACATGGCGTAGACTCCAGCACTGCTGCCGTACTAGACACCGAATTCCGGACCAATGTTCCGTTTGAACTGAGCGAGTTGTTTGTCTGCATCCTCTCTTTTCTGCTGTTTTCTAACCACCAGTAGAACTCAACGCTTGGCTGATAGTGCTGCAAGGTGAGTAGGCCTACGCATGATGAGGCGTAACTAGCTTAAACTTGATCTGCAGCCTCGGTGTGCCGCACGAGAATTTGGCGTCAAAGAGGCTCCTTGAAGAACCGCAGAAACCCACAGACACATATTAATGGGAACGGCCCACACTGACATCTCTCGTTACGTGCCCATTGGCTCATAACGATGAGTAGGGCTCACATTAACCAATCAACTAAGTTGTCTTCAACGAGGCTCACTGAACAGCAGTACATATCCAGTGGCACATAGCTACATCAGCCCATACGCAGAGCCCTTCGGGATCAGTCCACATTTTCAGACTGCAGATATTTAGGAACGACGCACAAAAACGGCCAGAACGCCGCCAGGTGTTCACCATGTTGTCCTTACAGAAAGCTGGGCTGGACTACCAAGAGTTAACTGGTCTGCGATTCCAGTAGTATCGAGAAGGCCAGGCCCACTAATAAGATATCTTCAAATTTTCTGCGTCGAACCTTTGTGATATGCCGCGAATTGCTGGTTTGAAGAATTTCCTGACCAGTGCCTCGATAAAAGCAATTCTTGCATCTCCAAATGTTCCACTTGAAAGCAGAAGGGAGAAGATTTTCCATCAACACCCCATGTGCTTACTTGTAACGTATATTGACCCGACCTTATTTTGAGTAGTTGTGGTTTTCGCTGAGTTATAGTTACCCCCTATGTTCATATAGAAGCGCCTGTATTTAGGTGAAATGGGCCGCTCGTTCACTTTTTATGTTACATGACAACTGCGGAAAGCGGCGCGGCCCTGCCAACATGAGAGCTGGCATTTGCATGTGAATGCTAACTGCTGCAGAGAAAGCTGACGGCAGGATACAGCACCCTTGGCTTGCCCCACGCCTATAGGTTTGTCTGTAGTTCAGCATTGTAGAATCGCCGCTACCAAGTACCGTCGTCTTTTTTGTCTTGGTAAGCAGTTCACCTGATTTCACTTGTAACAGTGAGCTGACAAGGGTACGTTGAGTTCGAAGCCTGAAGCTGTATTTTTCGGTTTTTCTATTTGCCAGGCAAAGAACGGTCAAACCAATTATGCATCTTATATCGTGAGATGTTAACCTCGACCCTCTGACGTAAAGAATGATTCATGTTCATTTCGCAGAGGCAGAAACATCAGTCATCAGATCTGACACGGGGGATCGGAACTTTTTAATTGCAAGTTCCACGGCCGTCGTTGCCCTACACGCATGGATGAGTCGCAGATTCACTGTGCTGTCGCTGCCTAACAGGGAGAATTTTTTGTTCTTTGCAGAAACTTTTGGAAGGAAAGTATCCTTTGCAAACACGATGCCACCATTTATGTGCCACCCATGCGTGGAAGAAGAAAAATGAGCCATCCATTACTACTTGTGATAATTTAGTATAAAGAAATGATCTCCGTCCTCAAGTGCTAATGAGCGTTTTATCGAAAACCCTATAGTCCAAAATTCACGCATAAAATTTATTGACAAAGCTTTCTTGAAATTTTTGCTACAGCCTATGTCTTCGCAACTGCAGAAAGTACATATATGTTTTTGGGTAAATGCGTGGGTATGTCCTTTCAAATGTACATGGAGGGTTCAAAAGTTTACCGAATGCGAGGTGTGTGAAAAATGCGAATATTAGCCCAGTTTTAGCCGGCAGTACTTAATATTGCATAGGAATAATACGATCACATGCACTAGTACACAAAGCATGCTCTAAATCTCAGATGTCTGCTTCGGGCAACAAAACATTTAGTTTTTTTTTTTCGGATCCCAAATATTCTCAACTTTTGACCCTGCTTGAACCTATCCTAGATGTGACATTTAAATAAAATCTGGCGTGAAAAGGACCACGGAGTGCATGTGTCCCTGAATCGAACTTCTAGTTACATGCTGATAAATAGTAGTTATTGTCAGTAATTTACTGACAAGTTTAAAACCTAATCACGTCACTGGAGTTTCACCTGCTGAAATTGGCGCCTGTATGCGTAGAAAACACAAAAAATATAAGCTACAAGTGGAGTAAGTGTGCCTCAGTAAGAGCCTCTCTTCGAGAGTTTCATCATAAAATGAGGCACTGTATCTTCCTCGTTTTATTATTATGACAGGCTACAGGAACCTTTGACTGCAGCGTTGGATGATGTTACGACTGTGACCATCTATTTTGCACATTGCTTATCGCAATATTACTTGGTATAAAACCTTCTTGTAAATTTATTGATGAAACGCATTTTGCATATCTCGTGAATAGGTTTATTTGTTAGTCTGGAGAACTCACTCCTTCCGTAGATAAGTGCAGGCTGTGGAAATTTGTGAATTGACGTCAAAATCATGCAGTAACTCTACCATTGAAGAAGCAAGATATTCGAGAGTAGAACCATAGACGTCTGAAACTGTTTCAAAAGCTGTTGCTCGTCTGTGAAGTTATAGTGTTCCTAATGCATTTCCTCGGCGCAGTGCTAATTATTTCGATTCTCTTGCAGCGCTCCTACAAGTTGGACGACCCAAAGAAATCATATGGCTTTGTTAATTAAGCATCAGACCTTTACGTCAGCTTTGCTTCTTGCAGCAAGCAGGTGCGCACTACAGCTGCTTCTGTGTCAGTCACCCTGGAGGAAACCCTGCGATAAATCTGCTGGCTTCACCTTTCATCAAATATTGATGCAGGTAATGGTGATCGATTAAGCGCGTAGGCTGAACGGCTACGACGCTTGGCTGCTGGGCTGGAAGTCGCGCATTTGGTTACCAGTCAGAACAGCCCTGTTTTGATGCTGGCGAAATTTACAGAACGTGATTTGACGACACCATTTTACAGCATATTCGAGAATCTGGTGTCGAAAGCAATTGATACAGCGTCTTCATGTTATTATAATGCCGTAATCCTTAAAAATAAAAAAAATCATGACGATTTCTCGAAAGTAGAAAACTGCTTACTAAGGAGACAACTACACCTACTGAAATTCGAATTTCATGAATCCAGATTAGGAAATCGTGAAATCTTACGACAAGACAATACAGCTTACGCTGAGCCTAATTAAAGTTTTTCCCAGCACACAAATTGTAGTCCTAGAAAATCTGACCACATTTCAATTTTGATTGAAAAGCTGGAGGTACTTCTTCGAAAGTTATAACGTTGCAATGTGCTTATTTGGCTAAGGACAGTTTTCTTGGATTGCAGCATAAGGAAATTGAAAGCCCCATACATTGAGTTTTGTTTTTCCTAAGGTACACTAAATTTACTATCATTGTTACCAGAGGTAAATAATTTGCCAAAGTGGACATCATTCGTAAGAAATCAAAAGCATTTAATTCACTAATTCAACCATTTGCAATAAGTGATTTGTTAGGCACAAGATTTGCGGCATTTGTTTATGTTTAAAGGTAAACGGCATCGTCGTAAAATTCTAGTAACGTGTTGTCGCACTTGAAAATGCCCTCCCCCTCGCCGTCACGTAGTCCGAAAAAACTTAATCGCAAATTATTTGTTCATGTTACTTGATATCGCACGCGACACCACGTGGCATGGCTCGCTTTCACTTTCAGATTGGTGTAAATTTAGGATGCCATTACTCATCCCTCTTTTGATTGAACTACCCCTATTAGCGCTTTGCGTAACTGCCGATTGGGAGAATAAACTTTCCTTTTGATACACTGAATAAACAATGAGTAATAAGACTTGATATTTAGAGCGCGCTGCACTAAGAGGCCGACGATGAAAGCGTGATAACTTGAGCACCGCATTTTATGAGGATGAAAAAGAGCAAGTGGGTTGGTGGAATTATTGTTTTCAGCTAGAAAGACAGCTAGCTTTGATGGTATCTGATTATTGAGATTTGAAAAGATTTTTGTATGCTAAGAGTTGATTGTACTCTAAGTGCGATGTACAGCAGCAAGGTGTAAATTATCATCAGCAGCAGCTGCCTATTTTATGTCCACTGCCGGACGAAGGCTTCTCCCTGCTATCTCCAATTACCCCTGTCCTGCGCCAACCGATGCTAACTAGCACTCGCAAATTTCCTAATTTCGTCGCACCACCTAGTCTTCTGCAATGCTTTACGACGCTTCCCTTCTCTTCACCCATTCTGTCACCCTAATGGTCCAACGGTTATCTAATCTGCGGATTACATGAACTGCCCAGCGTGATTTTTTTTTCTCTTAATGTCGTTTAGAATATCGTCTGTGCCAGTTTGCTCTCTGATCGAAAGCGCTCTTTTTCTGTCTCTTAAATTTATGCCTAGCATTCTTCGTTCCATCGCTCTTTGCGCGGTCGTTAACTTATTATCAAGCTTCTTTCTCAGTCTCCAAGTCTCTGCCCCATATGGCAGCATAGTAACATGCACTGATCGTATACCTTGCTTTTCAATGATGACGGTAAGCTTCCAGTCAGGCGTTCACGTTGTCTGCCGTATGCGATCCAGCCCATTTTTAGTCTTCTGTCAATTTCCTCCTCATGGTCAGGGTCCCTGTGATTAGTTGACCTAGGTAAACGTACCCCTTCAAAGACTCTAAAAGCTGACTTGCAATCCTGAACTCTTGTTCCCTTGCCCGGTTGTTCATCGTTTCCTTTGTCTACTGCATATTAATCTTCAACCTCTCTTACACTCTCCCTGTTACGCTCCTCAATCATTTGTTGTAAATCGTCTGCAGTGTTCCCAAAAATTTTATTGCGACCACGGAGGTAGCATAGGTAGCATAATGTGGATCACTTGTGGTTGTTTAATGTGCACCAAAATCTAAGTGCACGGGTGTTTTCGCATTTTGTCACCATAGTAATGCAGCCGCCTTGGCCGGGATTCGATACCGCGACCTCGTGCTTAGTAGCCCAACATCAAAGCCACTAAGAAACCGCGGTGAGTACCTCCATTTAAAAAACAGGGCGTTGTATTGAGTGAAAAAAAATGACTAAGGAGGACTATATCTACTTTCTTGCCAGGAGACTGTTGCAAATTATTGGTTTACTTTATCCATATCGTCAACTACTGCCACCAAGAGCAATGCTGGCATATGTCATTCGCTATTTAATTTCTCCCTAAATTACAGTAATCTGGTGCGGGGGGGGGGGGAACATATCAGAAGAAAACATCGAAAAGGTACTCCCCCCCCATATTGCAAAAAAGCCTTCTGACAATAATAGAAAAATTCCTAGAAAATTCCACGCACAAGAGAGGGCAAGAGAACAAACATTAATTAATGCGAATCAGTGAGAAAGAGTTCTTTGTTCATCGAAGGCGGATGGCCTCTTCAGTCCAGGTAGCCATCGGCCCTTACTGCTTACCTGGCCTGGTTCACCACCTTTCGCTTGTCCTCCAAGTCCGGGGCCGCGAGCATGTCCTCCCTCGATTCTTGGCGGTCTTCTTTTGTGCTTTTGTTCTCGGTTCTTGACTGAGCTTCTTGATTGTTTGGGTTGAACAAGTTTAGGATACCCCGTCACCATGTGTTAAACGGTGTCCGGCGCCCTGCAAGATACGCAAAGGCGTGAGAATTGGATCGGGTGCATTCTTTAAGTTACACAAGAACTTTTTGCTAAATATATAGAATACTTCCGATAACCAAGCTCTACAACTTTCGCTGATGCCACATTTTGAAACACGAGATTACTAATTATACGTCATATTTTCATGAACTGCCTAACGCTAAACAAGGATGCAAAATACACATAACTAGAAATGGCGATTAGTGGGATTATAGAACATGCGGAACAGCACATGGCACTCAAGCACTTGAAAGCATACGACAACGTCTTCTCAATGCGCTTTACTACAATATTGCCCAAGAAGCCACCTGATGCAAAAAGCTGTTAGAATATTTTTTACTGGCTAACATTTCATTGTATACATAAAGCAAATTACTGCATTGCTCTCTTCGTTGCTTGATGAACTGCATTTGTTTTTTAATACGTGAAGTAGCTGTTACGATCATATGTACTGTTGTATCACACATGTGTGTTGTAATTTTATAGTGTTGCCCACTGTTTTTGCTGCAAAGTTTGGAGCCGGATGTGCATGGCCAAGTCAAGCTGTCCAAAAGGCAGGTTTTGCCACCATGTATATTGTGGGGGTGAAATAAACTAATTATTAATATTACAGCCGAGCTGTTATGCGCCACGTTCTGGCGGTTTCTGTGCGTAGGCAATAAGATGGCGGCCACCCCAGAGCTAAGAGAGCTAAAGCATCAATCAAAAGCGTATCACCGGGTACGCTTCAGCTGCGTTTAATCACGGAAGAGTCAAAACATACAGGGATAAAAAATATCGTCATAAAAAAGTAATACCAGAATAGAAACAGTATAGCAAGGATTGCGGTTTGACGTCATGGTCTCTATATGCAAACCACGTAGCCTTATATCAGTTGCCTTCCACCCGTGCGATGGGTAGGCCACGTGCAGTGAAGACTCGGGAAGAACAGCGCGCCTACGAAGAACGTCGCCGTGAAGTGAAGCGGCAATTCGCGCGGCGACGGCGGGCGGTACGTAATATGGACGAAGATCATGCCGCAAACGCCAAGCGTATGCATCTTTGGTTGGATCACCCCTACCGACCTCACTCCCATCGTAACTGTGGGTGATTTCAACATAGACGTGTCTCGACCACATGGAAAGTAGCTCGTGGCGCTTCTCTTGGAAAGGTTCGGCATTCAGTGTTACGCAAAGATCAGTGTGCCCACGACGCGTCATCGGTCGTGTATATAGACCTCACATTGGCTAAGAACCTTTTCAGTGCCACCACAGAGTCACTGGGCGTATTTCATAGCGGTCATAAAGCAATAGTCGCCTTGGTAACCAAATAATTATTGCAATAAAGCAAACAAGAATGTCTAAAATTAAAAGAAAGTTGAATATGCAATTTAATAAGAGAAAAATATCGTGAAAAAACGCAATTTATTCTGGTACGTATCGTTTATTTTCTATCAACATATTTATGACCATATACATAGCTCCGCTAGAGTGGCAGCTGTCATTCCCGCATGTAATCGTTGGTATCAATCGAACTGTCATAAAATGTTCATTTTTGCTATCATTACCGAATTATAACACTGCGTCATTAGTGATCACTAGTGATGCGCTCCCTTTGGTGCTATCCTACTTCCACGCAGCCTGACGTCGTGATTGTCAAATGAAAAGTCATTTGAACGACGATTCAATTATGATAATTCATAATACGCATGCATTGAGTCACTAGTGATATGAACCATCGTTAATATGACATTGGCAGCTTTCATCCGGGAATGCCGTCCTTGGTACCAATCAAACTATCATGAAATGGGCATATTGGTGGGATTATTATTTGATAACGCCGAGTCATTAGGGCTCACTAGTGATGCGCTCATTCCAGTGTTCTTGTATTTTTACACAGCATAACATCCTGGATGTAAGATAAGATCTCGTTTAAACAGCTATTCAATATGATAACTAGGAGGTACTAGGGTGAATCAGCAGTAAAGACGGATCATTTCCCTCTGTATTACAGTGGTAGCAATGATTTTGAGCAAATATTCATTGGTGCCTATCAAAATGTCATAAAATGAGCATTCTTATTTCGATTACCGGCAGAATAAAATGCAGAGTAATTGTTTGTTACCTTAGCAGTGAGCTCAGTTTGGTATTATTTATTTTCTTACAACATAGAGTTATTGAGTCAAATAAAACGTTATTGAAGCGGCGATTCAAATTTAATAGTTAGGAGGTGGTAGGAATGAGTCACTGGTGATCATGAATCATTATGATTTACGAGTTAGCAATGATAGCAGAAAAATGCTTATTCACTAACATGTTCAAAGATATCAATGCCGACGTGCACGAACGATCACTACCACTGTCATACCGAACACAGTGATCTGTGATTACTAGTGACTATACCCTAGCATCTCCCAATTTTGATACGGGAATCGCTGTTTAAAAGTTTTTATTTGACATGCATGATGTTACTCTGCAAATGTACAAGAAATCTGGGCTAAGCGCATCCCTAAAATTCCTAATGACTCGGCGTTATCACTAACCAAGACTGCCAAAAATACTAATTTGGTGAAAATTTGATTGATACCAAGGACGACATGCACAAATGAAAGAGCTGCCACTGTCGTGCTTAAGACAGTGATTCATGATCACTAGTTAATCAATTCGAGCGTCCTTGAATTACATTTGTTGAATCGTCGTTTAAATAACTTTTCATACGACTTCCCTGATGGTATGCTGCATGAAATTAGGAGAGAACCGAACCGAGCTCGTCACAAGTTATCTCTAATGAATCGGCGTTACGATTTGGCAATGATATCACAAATGCTTAGTTTATGACAGTCTGATACCATTGTCGACATGCGCAAATGAAAGCTGCCACTATCAGAGAAAATAAATGATTCATAATCACTAGTGACTTAAGCACGCCAGTTCTTAAAGGGCGTGCTTGGATCACTAGTATTATGAAACATCATTTAACTGAGTATAGTAATTTTTGATCACTAGTAGCTTGACTGTGTCAGTTAGGTGTATCGCGAAATGAGTTGCTAATTTCATGAACATTTGAATGGTGTTCGTGACGACGTATTCAATTGAAGGCTAGTGATCGCGGCAACGGAAAACGTGATTTGTATTGACCAGTAACCAAGGCCTACAAATGCATAGTGATTATCATTGAGTCACTATTTTGTTTTTCAGTTGATACTCAAGATGACATCGCACTTGCATCACTAACTCGGTTAACAATCTAATGTTGGCATTTCCTCTGACTTGTCTGCGAGAATTTGTCTTCTGATTCACCCCCAAAACACAAGGAAGGAAAGCGTTCAACGGTCATCGTTAGTCACGTGAAAGAGACCCTATCGATTTCCTACCTTGCCCTTTTAATTTGAACAAAAATAACATTCCCTAACGATTTAGAAAAAGTTGCAGTTTCGCCCGAAAGGCGAAGCATCGATTGCGATGGCAAATCTAGAGACATCTATACGAAGTAAGGATAGTAGTTTTATCGGCCGTATAAAGTTGAAAATGTTCCCTTACTGACTAAATTACCAACCATGGTGTCAGCTCGCACAAGCAAACATGAACACATCACACCCAATGAGTGCAGACACTCGCTGTCAAAAGGCTAGTGTGAGCAAGCGCAGCAGTGCCAGCGAGCGATGTGAACTTCGTGGGCTCTATTGCTTCAACTCAAGAGTGGCGAGAACACAGCGCACAAAGGCATGAGCCGTCTGCAGATACCTTTCAGGATACGGCGCGCGGCCATGCAAAATACGCACTTGGCGGAATCGAAGCCGCGGCCCCTCCCCCTTCCCGCGCTGCCTACCGCTTTCCTTCATAAATGGCACGTGAAATTGAGCCGATATCGTCAGTTCCCTTTGCGCCTGGTCGCGAAATTCGCAGCTGCTGCCGGAGCACAACGCCACCCACTTCCCTACCTTCCATTCTCCAAAGGCATTTCGCTCGACGGAAGACGGCGCGTTTACTCTCCGCTTTCTTTCTTCGCGCGCGCCAGCTTGAGCCGCAATCATCGGCTTCCCTCCCGTGCTTTTGCTCGCACATACAGCATACGGCGCCCGGCAACGGTGTTATCGCCCTTGCACTTTATACGAAACATCACGGAGACGGTGACGGCAAAAGTGCATCTGGAGTGCCCATAAATTGCTTTCGCCATAAAAACGTAGGTTGCCGTGAAATGCGATTGTGAAGGCGGCTATGCTTGGGTTCTATTCGCTAGTGCCTGGAATAAATACAGTGGCTTCAGGATTGGCTTAATTGGCGCTTGGATTAAAGTCACTGGAGCTTACTGGAACGAATTACTGGAAAATGACTGGAAGTTAATTTGAATACCGCTTGGATTAAATTGACTAGCCCTCAGATTGAATTGCCTGGCGCTTGGAATAAATTGAGCGGAAAACCCTGTATTTACGCATAATAACTAGTCGCAGATTCACTGTTCTGTCTCCGCATAACAGGGATACTTTTACAGCGAAGCTGCTATGGGCTCATTCCAATAGCCCTTTCGGTTGGCGATGTTGCCCGCCGCCGCCACCTCCGCCGCTAGTGCCGGGTGTTCGTAGCAGGTATCGCCAAGAATGAGAAATAAATACCGAGTTCACTCCGGGACCAATACCGGACTCGCTGCGTGGGAGTAGGATACGCTACCACTGAGCCACGCCGGCGCCTTTTTCTAATACATGGGAGCAGAGTCTTCTGCAATAGAAGAAAAACAAAGGGCTAGTGAAATTTAAGTGGACTGAAAACACATTCAAAATTCAGGCAAGCACGTGCAAGCGTCCAGAAAAGTCATGCAGTCTGGCGTTGTTTCAAAAGAAACAACGCCATACTGCATGACTTTTTTGGACGCTTGCACGTGCTTGCCTGAATTACAGCGTACACACTATGAATGTAGGGAGCAGATTCCCGAAAAAAACGACCAAGTGCTTAGCGGTTGTTCAGCGCGCCATTCACACATTCTACTGCGTCAAAGGCTATGAGGCCAAATATCATGAACATGTCAAATGGTGGGCTAACAGTGATTTTTAAAAGGAATGGTGTGTACGGTGTGATACTCAAATATTTTTAAGTATTTTTAGAGAATTCCCCATAACATGGCCTCCCTACAATCTAAAAAGCAGTGGTCAGTTGTTTCAGCATGTGGTCATAAACAGCAGTTTCTCTACTTTCACAACCTTTCACAAGTCTTTTCACAAGCAGGGAGCCTGAATGTAAGTTAAAGAAAAAATTTTGATCCCTGGAGGAATGATCATTCGACAGACACGCTTAAGTGTATCTATATAGGCAATAACATTCTAAATAAGGCACAGGATAATAGGGAGCAGGAAACAATGTGTGTATGAGTGCAACAGAAATTCCTTCGCGGGAGGCAGTGAAAATATTTGTCAAGATGTTAGCTAGTTGCCTTCAAGACGTAATTCGAACACTGATGGGAGACCATAAAACATGTGGCATTAGAGGAAGATCAATTCAGACAAATATCCGCATTGCGAGGTCTATGCGAGAGTGTGTAGCAGAAAGTGTAGGTCAGGTCGCAATAGTTAAGGTTGATTTGGCAAAACCATTTGATTAGGTTAATCACTACTTCTTGCTTCGTGTGCCCGAACACATAAATACTGGGTCTCTTGTTTTTAAAAGCATCACCAGTTGTTATGCTAATGGCACAACAAGGCTAATACTTAGTGGTTGCTTATCGGAATCAACCTCAGAGCATCCATAAGACAAACTTGTCCCTTGTCGCCTCTATTACTAGCTTTGTACTTGGAACCGCTTTGCGTGCGAACTCTGCAAGATCACACCTTTCACGGGTTCAAATGGCTGCCCAATGAGGTCCCGGTACTTGCCTATGCAGATGACAAAGCGGTCTTCTGTGATGACAAGAAAAGTGTAAAGACTGCCCTTGCCGTAACGCCACAGTTTTGCTCAGCTTCTGGTTCAGCAGCAGCAGCAGCAAACCTTGCGAAGAGGTTAGGGTTTTGTTTCGTCTATGGTGTACGATACCAACTCACTCCCCAGGTGTTGAGTGCAGACAAGACCAAGTACTTAGTTGTACCCCTCTCTCAATATCGCAATAGTAATGTTCACTAGTCAGCAGAAATTGCAGAAGTACAACGTAAGGCTAGCACTTGGCAGGGATGGCAGCTGTCGAAATTTAGCCCAGCTGAAGCTTCCAATCTGTTCATGCAGGTTGATGTATGTATGTCCTGCACTGCTCGCGACTTGAGTTGCAAGCTTTCCATCATGTGTTTGGTATGTACGTAGGAAGCTCACGTCTTGAGGCCATGCGGCGTGATAACCTTGGTTTTCCTTTTGAGAGTGGGGGCCTTGGCATAGTCCACCTTTTTGCTAGGCAACTTGCTTCCCGGCTATTTTACTTTCGTGATCTGAACAGTTCATTTATGAGAGAGATGTTACAACCTCGATTAATCAATGACCTTCCAGAAATAGTAGTGTCATCATCTGTCAAAGATGATGACCAACGGCTCCTTGGGGCTTGTTGAAGGGGGTTGTTGAACGCCTTCGCTTTCGAAAGGCTCGATTGAATGTGGATTATAGTTTCAGAGCTAGGCCAGCGCTTGCCTGCATGCCACGGAAGAATGCGCTTTATACGCATCCTTTATCTAGCGTGCGACGAGACAAGCGATAGAAAATGCACGCCGCGTAGCGTCGACACGTGCACATTTCGCATTGCAGTTGCATATTATTACACCAGCCAAAACGCCAAATATCAGATTCACACGTAGCGTACAGGGCAGTTAAATTAGGTATGGGGATGATAAAGAAGTTTAAGGAGATGTATACAAGAATGCTAGAAAAATATATACTGTGTATATACAATATATATTGTATAAATCAAGATGGCTAGGTGACTATATCACCAGCACGTTTGAAAGGGGATGAAAATAAACGATAGTCATCATCATTATTAGCATCATATCATGCTACTTGTCAAATCAAGCTAGCTACGTGACTATGTCACCACCTTGCTTCAAAGGGGATTCTAATAAATCATCATCATTATTAGCATTGTACCCTGCCACTCGCCTTGCGATTTGAGATGCACGCCGCGTAGCGTCTATAAGTGCTAACATCGCATTGCAGCTGCATGTTATTATACCAGGTGACACCACATGTAGCACTTGCAAAGGTAGCTGTACAAGGTACATAGAGAAGTCTTGAGGAAGAAAAAGAAGATTACGGGCATGTATAAATATTGATGCAATGAGAAACATGTATGGTATACCTAATTAATTCAAGCTGGCTAGGTCACTGTTTGTGAGCATCCCGTTTCAAATAGAATGCCATTAGATGATGATCATCATTAGCATCTTATTGTGCCTTTCGAGACGTGACGTGACGCGCTCGCCGCATAGCGTCCATACGTACAAACTTTGCCTTGCAGTTCCGTTATATTCCACCAGGTATCCCGACATGTAGGACTTCCAGTATGCATGTAGCTGGACCTAGTTAATTCAAGCAGGCTAGGTCGCTATTGGTCACCACCCCGCTTCGAAGGGGATGCCAACAAACCATCATTTTCGTCATCAGCAGCAGCACCAACGTACCATGCGCGCATCAAAAGATGTGACATGTGCGCCACGTAGTCTGCATACCTGTGTTTAGTCCTTGGTGCACGTTATGGAGCGTTCTCGCTAAGTACGAACTTCTGCTGAAGAAGAGAATCGTAGAGCTACGCTCGGGGCTACAACCGCGAAACATCGCGTTCGGAAGACCGCTGTGCAGAGAGCAGGACAAATGGCAGCTCGCCGTCGACACCGGATGAACAGGTCAGGTCGTTCTCGTGAAAATGACGCGAAGAGACTTCGCCACAAAGACTATGTAGTGCGTGGTGAGAAAAATGGGGCTCCTATGGAACCGCTCCTCGAGATTATGCCGTGACTGTGCTGAGCGTGCCGGGCAGACCTGTGACATTTAATTAATTGGAGAATATTTTGAGAACAAAGTTTGCTTTGTAAAAACAATACCACCATTTATGTGCCAATAATGGTTGGAACAAGAAAACAGAGTGTTCAGTTTCTACTTATTTTCATTTAGTAGAAAAAGGTTGTTTGTCATCAAGTGCTTATAAACGTTATATCTAAAATCCTGTAGTGGAAAGTATACACATAAAGTTTCTGATAAATTTGTTCTGAAATTTTACCTACTGCCTATGGCTTTGAAACTTCGGAAGGTGAATATCTTTGTGTTTAATTCCATGGGCATGCCCTTTCAAATGCACACGCAGAGTAACAACTCTACGGAATACTCAGTGTGCAAAAAAATCAATTATTAGCCCAGTTTTAGCTTGTTGTCATTCAAATAGCTTAGGAATAAGTTGATTACATAAGCTAGTACATGAATCATGCTTTAAATCTAGGATGCCTGCCCAGGTTAAAAATATAGCCTGTATTTTTTCTCATCGCAAGTCCCCTAAACTTCTGAACCTGCTTGTAATTATCACATGTGTGACATTTAATGAACCACTTAGCGTGAAATGGCTTTTTGTGTAAAGCGCACTCGAGACGCCGGAGTACACGAGTCTCTGGATTCGAAAGGAAGAGACATTTTGACAGATTGTGCTTAGTCATCAGGTTTTGACTAATAAATTAAAGTCCTAATCACGCCATTAGAGTTTCATCAGGCAAAATTACCGTCCTGCACGTGTGCAACATAAAGAATATAAGGTGCAAGACAGTTGCACATGGTATAGTTCAATAAGTACCTCTCTGAAAGTCCCGCGCTATCTTTTCGCGAGCGTTAGCATAGAATGACGCACCGTATCTTCGTCGTTCTCTTAATTGGACATGCTACAGGAACCTTTGACTACAAGGGCAGAGCCACGTTGGCTGATCTGCAGGCTGTAAGCATCTATTTTACACATTGTTTATCGCAATATTACTTGCTCTAAAACTATTTTACGAAACACATTTTTCATATGTCGTAATAGCTTTATTTGTTGTAATTCTCAGAACTCACACTCTCCGTAGATATCTTAAGGCTGTAGAAATTTGGAAATCGGCACCTAAATCATAAAGTATCTGTACCAGCGAAAAAGTAAGATACTTGAGGGCAGTGTGATGCGTGCGTGAAACTGTTTGAAAAGCTGTCGCCCCTCTGTGAAGTAGTTCTGTTGTATTTCCTTAGAGCAGTGCTAGTAATTGCGATACTCTTGTAGCGCTCCAATAAAATGGATGATATAAAACATCCCCTAGTTTCGTTAACTAACGCACAGACCTTCGCATTAGCTGTTCTCTCAGAAGCCCGTGCAGACTGCAACTAGTTCTACGTCACTCACCCCTGAAGAGGTCCTGCGCTGAGTCTGCTGCATGGACATTTCAGAAAAGTTTGAAGCCAGCGACGGTGACCGTTTATGCGCACAGGCTGAATGGCTACGATGCTTGGCTGCTGAGCTGAAAGATGCGCGTTTAGATACCAATGAGAACAGCCCCGTATCGACTTGGGCAAAATGCACAAAACTTTATTGCAAGGCATTCTTTTGCAGCATGTTCGAGAATCTTGGTGCCTAATGTAACATTCCACAACAAGCGTGCACAGAAGCAAAGAACGATCTCTTTATCCTTATTATTATTCTTTCCCCCGTTCCCACCAGATCTGTCCTTTGTCATCACGGCCCGCTACACTCTTCGGGCTTTGTTTCATCCATCCGCTGTAAATAAGAGATGACGTTGGCAATGGCTGCTTTCCGTCGTGTATCCGATGGCCTTGACTACTCCTTCTTTTGCACCCAATTTCACCACTTTAAGCGGACCCACAAGTTTTGTGTTAGGACCGCCGTATCCTTTCCGCACCAGAACCATATCGCCTAATGCAATTGCGGGAAAATTTGTGCTATGACGTTTGTGAAATGCTCTCTTCATCGCTTCCCTGTGTTTCCCTTGCTGTGCCGAACTCCTCTTCCTTTCCTTCAAGTTAAGCTTCTCTGTTATGCCAAGTATATCGTCCGCAGGCAAATAGGCAGGCTTCTTAAAAGTGGCATATTGAGAGATGCATGCGAGGGTGCTCGTGTGAGATCTATTGTGGTGCGACACAACCGCTCGTAGACAAACAACACTTACACTCCACTGGGAATCCTGGGTATATACCTATATATTGCTTTATATCTCGAAGAAATCGCTCTGCTAGTCTATTAGCTGATGGATGGTATGGTACTGCGAACTTCAAAGTAATGCTTCTGTCTTTTTCCCACCTTGCAAATGCCTGACTCTTGAATGCAGGGCCTTTGTCGGATACGACACGTTTCAATTCTTTACACGTGTCTATTCAAGAGAGATATGACAGCATCAGCATTTTCTTTTCCTGGCTTGGCAGCTATCATCCTTGAGCATTCATCAATGCACACTGAGAAGGACTACGTTTTCTTCACTCCTTCGCTTTTTTCTTCAGTTCAGCGAAATGAAGATGTGCGGTTTCGAATTGCATATTTGAATGAGGTGGAAAAATCATGCTGTCTGTCTTCTGCTTATACTTTGCTTTGTTCCGTTGACATTGTTGACAAGAGCTAATGTAATCGCTAATATATTTCTTCATACCGGGCCATGTAAATCTTATCATTTTGTAGTATGTTCGCCAGAAGCCGTCATGCCCTCCTGAATCTGGACTATCGTGATAGACGTCGAGAACTTTTGTTTTCAGTGTAGTCGGTACGTGAAACTTTCCGTCGAAGTACATCAGCTGCTGCGTGCCTTCCCACATTTTAAGTGAGTTCACGCTTTCCTCGTTCCCACAGTTACTAACAGTGGGAAGACGAGAAAGTGGATTAGCATCTGGCAAATCTTGTCTGCTCCTGTGTGCCACCTCAAAATCAAACTTATGAATTTCACTGATCCAGCGAGCAATCCGCCCTTTCGGCTGAATAACACACACTAACAGAATAATCCAAAAACTGGCTTGATTACACTATTCATCATCTTTTGGAACCATGCTGCACTGTACTCCCATCCAAAAGGCAAGCGATTGTATTCGTATACATTAAATGGAGTGACAAAAGCTGTATGCATTTTATATTCCTCTTTGAGCGGAATCTGCCAACATCGTTTGCAAAGGGCTATAAGGGAGAATATTTTACAGCCTCCTGTATCTTCAATTATCTCGTTGATCCTTGGCATCGGAAAAGGAAAAATGACCATTTGGCTATTCATGATCCGGTAATCAGTACACATTTGCTGAGATCCGCCTTCTTTCGGAGCCAGAATAATAGGTCAGGTGAACGTCGACAGCGATGGCCGTATTATTCTAGCATCTAACATATTCTGGATCTCATTTTTCAACCAAAGTTTCTTTTCGCGTGACATACTGTAAGCGTACATCTCTAAGCTTAAACGGAACAGTAAATTTTGTTGTAGCCGGTGGATATTTGCCTAGACATATAAGTTCAGGGAAATTTTCACGAACGTCTTTTTTCACACTTAACAAGGCGGTCCGTGACGTTCAAGGACGCGCACGTCTCCTGCACCACAGTTACTTCATCATTCCAATAAAGGTGTAACTTCAGTGTCTTCGATCATATATGGTCTCGAAAGTAAGAACTTCACACCTCTTCAGTCAAGTACAATACAGTACAAGTCACAGTACAAGTCACACCTCTTCACGAGACGGGCGTCGATATGAGCCCTCCGGCCGTGATACGAGACATTTGCTTTCGCCCATTCATCATATTGTTGCAGGAAGAAAGCAGACCCACGAGTGCAAAATAATGTGTATTTACAACTGAGGTATATGGCGGTCAGGCAACTGCCAGACTTCGTCTCCCTGTAGTCTAAATCAACTTCTTCCTGCTCTTCACCGTAACATCACCCTCCCGGCAGAGTAGCTCCGTCTCCGTGCAAGTTACAGAGCCTCACTTAATGGGGGACATAGGGCTTGAGCCTGACGACGTGAACAACATTGCTGGTGACGTTGGGAGGCACTGAAGGCTGACCGACTGGAGCGATCTCGTATGTCACGTCGGACAGTTGGCGTAAGATCTGGTACGGACCAGAATAACGGGAAAGTACTTTTCCGACAAGCCGACGTGACGTGAAGGCGTCCAGAGAAGGACAAGGGAACCAGGTGAAAAATGGGAGTCTCGGTGCCGAAGGTCGTAGCGTCGCTTTTGAGAAGCTTGCGAGACTGTGAGGCGATGACGGGTGACTTCTCGGGCCTGGGCGGCTAAGTCAATAGCATCGCGAGCGTAACCAGTGCTGGGTGATTGTGCTGCGGAAGGTAGCAACGTGTCAAAAGGCAAGGTGTGGTCGCGGCCATACAACAGGTAAAATGGTGAAAATCCGGCAGTGTCGTGACGGGACGAGTTGTATGTGAAAGTGATGTATGGTAAAGCGACGTCCCAGTGGCGGTGATCGTCGGAAACGTACATGGACAGCATTTCAGTTAGCGTGCGGTTGAGTCGCTCGGTAAGGCCGTTCGTTTGATGGTGGTACGCGGTCGAAATCTGGTGTTCTGTAGAACAGGAGCGGAGCAGATCATCGACCTCCTTCGATAGAAAGTAGCGGCCGCGATCCGTCAGCAACTGGCGAGGGGCGCCATGGTGCAAGATGACGTCGTATAATAAGAAGTCGGCGACATCTGTAGCGCATCTGGTTGGTAGCGCTCGTGCGATGGCATATCTCGTGGCATAATCGGTTGCTACAGCAATCCATTTGTTTCCTTTCATGGAAATTGGAAAGGGGCCAAGGAGGTCTAGGCCCACACGGGAGAAGGGCTCTGTAGGGATATCAACTGGTTGCAGCAAACCAGCGGGAGGCATAGCAGGCGTCTTCCGGCGCTGACACAGTTCACAAGAAGCGACATAATGGCGCACAGAGCGATAAATGCCGGGCCAGAAGAAGCGGCGCCGCAGGCCGTCGTATGTACGAGTGATGCCCAGATGGCCGGCAATAGGAGCGTCGTGAAGTTGCTGGAGCACGGCGAGTCGAAGGTGCTTGCGAACGACTAGGAGGAGCTCCGGGCCGTCAGGACGAACGTTACGACGGTATAAAGTTCCATCGCGCAAGGTGAACATCCGGAGGGACGGGTCATAGGGCGAGGAACTTAGGCGTTCCGTAAGTGTTAGAAGAACAGGATCTTTGCGCTGCTCGTCGCCAATATGGAGGAAGCCGGAGAGGGATAGAACACTGATGTCCGAGTCTGCATCGGTATCCCCCGGTTGATCCACGGGATTGCAGGATAGGCAGCCAGCGTCTTTATGCAGGCGCCCTGACTTATACACAATAGAAAATGTATATTCTTGTAGACGCAATGCCCAACGTGCAAGTCGTCCAGTTGGGTCCTTCAAAGAGGAGAGCCAGCAGAAGGCGTGATGATCGGTTACGACGCAGAAGCTCCGACCGAAAAGGTACGGCCGAAATTTCGCGACCGCCCATACGAGCGCGAGACATTCTCTCTCAGTAATGGAGTAATTTCGCTCGGGCGTGGAAAGAAGGCGGCTAGCGTAAGCGATGACACGGTCTTGGCCCTGTTGACGCTGAGCGAGGACAGCGCCGATACCATGACCACTCGCATCAGTTCGTACTTCAGTGGGCGTAGAAGAGTCAAAGTGTGACACAATTGGGGAAGTTGTAAGCCGCTCAATCAGGGTAGAGAAGGCTTTCTCCTGCAGTGGTCCCCAAGAGAAGGAGACGTCTTTCTTAAGAAGGTCAGTGAGAGGGTGAGCGATGACGGAAGAATTTTTCACAAATCGCCGGAACTAAGAGCATAAGCCCAGAAAACTACGGACATCGTTCGTTGAACAAGGTACAGGAAAATTTCACACGGCGTGAACTTTCTGTGGATCAGGTTGGATTCCGGCGGCGTTTACGAGATGGCCGAGCATGTTAATTTCACGGTGACCGAAATGGCACTTGGAGGAGTTTAGCTGAAGGCCAGCCCTGCGAAACACGGAGAGTATGGTTGTGAGGTGCTGCAGGTGGCTCTCAAAGTTCGGCCAAAACACAATCACATCGTCGAGGTAACAGAGGCATGTAGACCACTTCAAGCCGAGCAAGAGAGAGTCCATCATGCGCTCGAATGTAGCTGGCGCATTGCATAATCCAAAGGGCATGACTTTAAGTTGGTACAGACCGTCCAGTGTGACGAAGGTGGTTTTCTCGCGGTCCATCTCATCGACGCTAATCTGACAATAGCCGGAGCGGAGGTCAATTGATGAAAAGTATTGGGATCCGTGCAGTCAAGAGCGTCATCAATGCGAGGCAGGGGATAAACATCCTTCTTTGTTATCCTGTTGAGGTTACGGTAGTCAACACAGAAGCGCCACGAGTTGTCTTTCTTCTATGCTAAGACAACTGGTGATGCCCACTGGCTACATGAAGGTTCAATGATGTCCTTGTCTCTGTCTGCCTCTTTTTGTATGATGGCCCTTTCTGTTGCGAAGACACGATATGGCCGCCGATGAATGGGGCTGGCGTCACCGGTGTTGATGCGGTGCGTGACAACAGAAGTGGACGCTCGTCCAAATCAAAGATGTCCCGATAAGATGACAGGAGGTGACGAAGAGCTGCTGTTTGCTCGGAAGGAAGGTCAGGGGCGATCATCTTAGAAACATCGTCCGTAGGCGTCGAGTACGGAGCAGTGGGTTACAAAGGTCCGTTGGTACTGAGGAAGGATTCAGAGGTCAAAGATGAAACCTCAAATTCTTCCAAAGAGTAATATGCGCTATGGCAATACCGTGTGGCAGCACATGCGACGAAAATCCAAAATTGAGGATGGGCATGCGAGTGCAGTTTTCGCGGGTCCGGACTAAGGTGCTCGGCAGGGCAATATTGTGCGGCAAAACCACGTCAGTAAGTGGCGACACGACGTACTCGCCATCAGGTATGGGAGTACAGGGCATCAGGAGGACAATTGTAGCCGCTTGTGGAGACAGCCTTGCAAACTCAGCAGAACATAAGCGGTGTGAAGCACAAGTTGTTGCGTCGGCAGGAAGCGGCAGATGCAACTGTACAATACCTGCGGAGCAGTCAATTTGGGCAGAGTGTTTCGAAAGGAAGTCGAGGCCGAGAATTAGGTCGTGCGGACAGTGTTCAAGCACGATAAATAGAACAACGGTATAGTGGCCCCCAATGTTCACACGTGCTGTGCACATTGCAAGGACAGGTGAAGTACTCCCATCGGCGACTCGCACAGTGCCCAGTACGGCGGGTGTCAGAACCTTCTTGAGCCTTCGGCGGAGAGCAGCGCTCATAACTGAAAGCTGCGCTCCTGTATCAACGAGAGATCTAACAGGAACGCCGTCAACTTCAATGTCCAGTAGGTTTCCACACGTAGGCAGGGTCAACAGAGGATTTGTGGGCCGGGTCGGAGTTGCAGCTTCACCTCCGGGAGCTGCACCGCCTAGTTTCCCGAAGCGAAGCGACCGGTTGCAGAAGGGGATGAAGAGCGGTGAACGAGAGGCGAACGGGACCTACGACCTTGCGGAGACGGGGAGCGGCTGGATCTTGGTGGAGCACTGTCAACGTTGATGTTCCTAGTCGGCGTATAGGGCGAGAAAGTACGATTGCCTGATCTTGGCGGTAGTGACTCGGAGACGACCACCGAGGAGGCGACGACCAGTGGTTGCGGCAATGACGGGCGATGTGTCCAGTACCGGAGCAATTGAAACAGATGGGATAATCATCCTCTGTGCGCCACTGAGCTGGGTTGCGACGGAGTGGGGGAAAGCTTTGCGTCTTGGAGCGAGTGGCAGGAGAAATCTGGTAAGTGTTTGTATGGCGGACCAAGCAGAGAGACGGAATGCCCAAACTTGCTATTTCCTTCCGAACGACCGCTTGTATAAGGGAGATAGCGGGCACGCTTTCCCGACAGTCGGAGGGAACTGGAGCCGGAGCCATGGCCTCAGCTCACGGCGAACGATGCGCGTGATATCTTCCGGGCCTGTGGGCTGAACGAACCGCGGCGGGTCTTCGCAAGAAGATGTCGCGGCAGTATTGGGCAATCGGTTGAAAGTTTGAGCGACGCGGCGGCCCTTCGCTTGTTCGAAACACCGGCACTCCTTTATAACTGCATCCACAGCGGCACAATCCTCACACATTAGTAGATTGAAGGCATCGTCTGCAATCCCTTTCAGTATGTGACCAATCTTGTCTGACTCGGTCATGTTGTTATCAGCCTTGCGACAGAGGGCCGGCATATCCTGTATGTACATGACATAGGATTCTGTGGACGTCTGAGCGCGGCACGCAAGTTCTTTTTTTGCTGCCAGCTGACGACCGACAGGTCTGCCAAACAGGTCTCGCATTTTTTCCTTACAGACATCCCAGCTCGTTAGGTCAGTTTCGTGTGTGTTTCGTACCGTTGATTCGCAGTTCCCGTAGATAAAATATCACGTTTGCTAGCATCATTGTTCCATCCCACCTGTTGTTGTCGCACACTCGCTTGTACATCGTAAGCCAGTCCTCGACATTGGCGTTGTCCGTGCCACAATATGTCCCGCGGATGAGTGAGGATCACCGTCGGCACGGGCTGCTGAGGTGTTGTCGCTTGTGTCGGTTGATTTGCCATTGTGGCGGCAGGTTGATGACGTCCGCTGCGAAGTTCCGTGATTGTACCCCGCACCTTCCACCAAAATGCTGCAGGAAGAAAGCAAGCCCACGAGTGTAAAATAATGTATATTTACAACTGAGGTATATGGCGGTCAGGCAACTGCCAGACTTCGTCTTCCTCTAGTCTAAATCAACTTCTGTCTCTGCACCGTAACAATATATTTGGCTCGTCCCATCAAAGCTCGGTAATTGCACCAGTCTTCCTCTAATTATTTCGGCACTTTTAACAAGAGCCTCATTTATTAAAAATACAGATGCACCACTATCAACCAATGCCCCAACATCGTCTCCATTGATATTGAGATTATTATAGACAAGGCTAAGGGCGGTTAGAAAAACAGTCTAAATTTTTGTTGTCAGGTGCGACTGGACAACCTTTTTTATTAGCTTTTTGGTTGAGATTCCTGTGACTGAGAGCCTACTGGTTAAGCATCATTGTTGTTAGTGGACATTAAATAGACGGCTCGATTTCGGCCATGAAGATTTTCGAGATCGCGAGACCTCCATGGAGCCCTTTCGAAAGTTTGATTTGTCCAACGCACATATTTTGGTGTAAAATCGGTGCAGATGTTTCTGAAACATCCCAACAGTTCTTCGATAGTTTTAGGCAACTTTACTTGCACCTGCCTCTGTAGTTTCCTTGGGTCAATCAATCAATGGCACTACTGCGGACTCCGGTAGTTCTGTGTTTGCCATCTGAAGAAGCCGTGTTTTCTCGTAAAAATATTCTAGGGACTTTCCTGAGCAATAGTTATAAAAGATTGCTCGGTCCAACCTTTCAACGGGGTTTTCGTCAAAAGCTACCAAAAAGCTCGTTCTCCACTGGCTCCATGTATCCGTCATATGTCCAGCATAATGGATGTCATACCACTCTTTGGCAAGTCCGCAGAGAAACTGACGCATGTCCTGATGTGATCGCAGGGTTGCTCCCAGGGGTTCTCCTCACACGCTTGTTCGTAGAACTGGATCCAAGACTTGGGGCTTTAGCTCTCTCCATCAAAGAAGTCGGGCTTTACTATCTGCTTGTTTTGTCGTTGTTGGGCTTGAATAAAAGTCAGAAGATTTTCCATGAGTTGCTGCTGTCGCTCGGTGTGTTGCTGCTGCAGGCCAAGCATTTCTAGCAGGCACGAGTCCATGGAAGAATCGGTCTTGCTCGATGCAGTTCTTGCTGTCAGCTGCACCAACGGCGTCATGATGTGTTCTTGAAATTCGGAGTACTTCATTCTTATGTTCACTTAAGCTTGAACATCAATCTCCTGCAACGTCTTCCCAGCCTTTTGGGCAACGAACTCACGAAGCTTCAGAGTCGTGATCTTTTCGGGCAAATCATACTTGACGTCTTCAGCCGCTTCACACGTTGAAAAATACGACTGATGTGGCGTGTCTCTGGCTATACTCAGCGTTATCCACACAATAGAGACCTTTATCTTGTCATAGACTGCGCCAGTGCAACATTCCACGACAAGCGTGCACAGAAGCAAAGCACGATCTCTTTATTCTTCTTCTTCTTCCCCTCCCGTTCCCACCAGATCTGTCCTTTGTCATCACGGCCCACTGCACCTAATATAATGCGAAGCACTTCGATTTTGGTAAAGTAGAGAACTGCTTACTAAGGAGACAAACACACCGAGTGATATTCAAATTTTATGAATCCTGATTAGGCAGTCGTCAAACATCAAGATCCAGCACTACAGCTTACGCAGAAAGTAATTAGAACTATCCACATTACATCGCTTGCAGTTTTACAAAATTTGGCCACATGTTACTTTACACTGAAAGCTGGAGGCACATCCATAAATGTTGACACGTTGCAATAGGTTTACCATTTGGTTAAAGACATGTTGTGGGTGGCAGTCCGATGAAATTGAAACCCCCTTACATTGCGCTTTTCTTGTTGTCTGAAAGGCCCACTGCATCTACTAGAAATATGTTGCCACAAGCGAATTATTTGCACAAGTGCACATCATTTGGCAAGAAATAAAGCAATGATTTCACTAATTTAACAATTTGGAATAATTTATTTCTTAGGAAGAAATGTTGTGGCATTTGTTTATTTTGCAAAGCCGAATGACATCGTCGTGAAAGTCTAGTAATGTGTTTCTACACTAAAAAATGCCGCCTACCCACATATAGACATAAAAACTTGATCTAAAATTTTTCATTCTAATCACTTGATAACCCACGCTCTCTGCCCAAGCCCCTGTGATGTACAAGATTGGTGTAAAATGAAGCTGCCATCACGTGTGCCTCTTAGCACAAGATTATTCCCATTGTACATTGCGTAACTCCCTATTACACGAATAAATATTTTGACATTTAGTCAATAAAGAACAATAAATTGTCCTGATATATAGAACAAGCTGAACTCAGGGTACGATAGTGAATACCTGATCACGCATTCGCCCTTGTCCCGTTGTACAACCCGCTCTATTTAAACAACGAGCAAATTCTCTTGATATTTAGATAATAAATAAATGTTTTTATAATTAAACATTAACTAAACACTGAGAAAATTATCTTTATATTTAAATCGAGCTGGCACTCCGGCTACGACGACGAATGCGCGATCACGTGAAGACGGTCGCAGTCGCTACATTGGAGAACGTACCACATAATAATGTAAAATTAAGAACATACCGAAGGAGAAAGAGGCGTACGAATTCAACTTGGTTTGGTGACTTATGCAGAGTGCAAGCTGGTAAGGTCCCGATGGCCTAACAATGGCCACGAACATTTGCTTTACAATCTTCACGAAGCCAGTATCTGCTTTGTATTTGCGCCTTGATGCGGTATACCGCACGTAAGAGTACAGTCAAGACTTAGCATATAAAATAAAAGCTTTTCAGATTTCAGTAATCAAAGACAATCAAAGATAGCAATGTTTCAAGTTGAAAACGATGGTTCCATCAACCAAGTAAGACTCATACGACCTCGTAAAATGAGGAGTTCATGTAATCACGCATTCGCCATCGTTCCCTCAGAAAAGGGGTGCTATTCTCGACACGCATGGCGACTGCACGGTCGCCATTATTCGCCATGTTGACTCTCTTATAGGCTGTCTAGAGGTCACGCGTCTTGAATTCTGCCAGGAAATGGAGCTCTTTCCAAATGCAATGTTGCGGTTTCATGGAGATGACGAGCCGTGACGTAGAGCTGGAAATTTTATAGACTAAGACATTTTTCTGGTCCTTGGCAGCCATATTGTGAGTTTAGCGCAATATAGCTCCCACGGATCAGAAAAAGGTCTAGCGCAAAGAAAGTGAGCGATAGCATGCAGAAACCCGTGCAATGCGCCTGCGATTTCATGAATATGTGGTGGTAGTCTATGATAGTCGCATGTCAGCTTACTGATAGGCCGATGGTATATCCCGTGTGGAGAGCCGCATGAAGGGCCCTTTCGTAAACGTCAATTAGACGTTGCGTGATGGTGCGCTGGGTAGCCATTGCAGATATTTGCTGCCATAATTTTTGGTTAAACGAGCCGCGCGAATTATAATAATAGGCGGCCATATGCAATGTCATTCGAGAAGCATGCTTATCGCAGTATTGCCCCCGTCGTTTGGGGCCATGAAAATATTTTATCGCCTAACGCGTGCTCATAGTATTTCTGTCGATCTCGGGCGATGTTGGTATTTAAATTAAGGGCCATTGTTCTTCAAAAGAACGCGTTTATTTGTAACAATATTGGTTTAACATTACAAACGTTCTGGGGCTTTCTGCACTTTGCACTGCTGTGTTTGTAGTGTAATCAAGATTATTGACTTTCAGATCATCAGATCCTACGGCATCCTACGGCAGCTATTTAATTTATAATGGAAATGTGCTCAAGGCGGCGCCTCTAAATTTCCTCACGTAAGCCTCTTGATGTTGGAAAATACCGGCGCTTTTGGATCTTCGCCGCGACCATAGAGGAAGGAAATGATAGGAATGACCATGCCGCAACGCGAATGAATTCGTTGTGGCGGCCCAACACGTGATAATAACGTCAGGGCTCGCGCTAGGTTTTAGCATTCCTGTTTGATTTTTTTTTCGATATACATTCGAAGCCATTTGAAGCTCTACAAGTAAACAATAACATTGCTACCACCGCGGCGCTTCCGCTTAATGCCGCGCTCAAGTTCCTAAAAAATTATGGGTTTTTACGTGCCAAAACCACTTTCTGATTATGAGGCACGCCGTAGTGGGGGACTCCGGAAATTTGGACCACCTGGGGATCTTTAACGTGCACCTAAATCTAAGTACACGGGTGTTTTCGCATTTCGCCCCCATCGAAATGCGGCCGCCGTGGCCGGGATTCGATCCCGCGACCTCGTGATCAGCAGCCTAACACCATAGCCACTGAGCAACCACGGCGGGTGCTCAAGTTCCTCGATTTTGGCATCAAATCGTGGTGCTGTGCTACGCGTGTACGTTTGGTGAGCCTAATCAGAGGGAAATGTTGCAGGCCTCTCCGAAAGGGCAGGGCGTTTCTCACCGCTGACTGCTTTTGCGGTAAGTGTGCGCTGCGATTAGTGTTGCAGTAAATTGCATAGTAATGTCTGTTGTCATTTCAGAAGCTAATCACCCATATCCGTCACCAATAAAGGGAGGCTAAAAACTGTTTTGCAAGCTGATCAGTTCTCGTGTAAGGAATAAAGCAAAGTGCACCTTTCGCTTTCGTTCGCCGATACATGTTATGTTTTACCCGCCGTGGTCGCTTAGTGGCTATGATGTTGGGCTACTAAGCACGAGATTGCGGGATCGAGTCCCGACTACGGAGGTCGCATTTCGACGGTGCCGAAGTGGGAAAACACCCGTGTACTTAGATTTAGGTGCACCTTAGAGAACTTGAATTGAACTGGATTTTGAATTGAGATTGAACTGGGATTGAATTGGATAGAATTGAACATGCTCTCAGGAATGGAGGAAGCCTAAAAGCAGTGAATAAGAAGCTAGGAATTGGCAAGAATCAGATGTATGCGCTAAGAGACAAAGCCGGCAATATCATTACTAACATGGATGAGACAGTTTATGTGGCTGAGGAGTTCTATAGAGATTTATACAGTACCAGTGGCACCCACGACAATTATCGAACAGAGAATAGTCTAGAGGAATTTTACATCTCACAAGTAACGCCGGAAGAAGTAAAGAAAGCCTTAGGAGCTATGCAAAGGGGGAAGGCCGCTGGGGAGGATCAGGTAACAGCAGATTTGTTGAAGGATGGAGGGCACATTGTTCTAGAAAAACAGGCCACCTTGTATACGCAGTGCCTTATGACCTCGAGCCTACCAGAATCTTGGAAGAACGCTAAAATAATCCTAATCCATAAGAAAGGGGATGCCAAAGACTTGAAAAATTATAGACCGATCAGCTTACTGTACGTTGCCTACAAAGTATTTACTAAAGTAATTGCAAATAGAATCAGAAACACCTTAGACTTCTGTCAACCAAAGGACCAGGCAGGATTGCGTAAAGACTACTCAACAATAGACCATATTCCCACTATCAATCAGGTGACAGAAAAATGTGCGTAATGTAACCAACCGTTACATATAGCTTTCATTGATTACGAGTAAGCGTTTGATTAAGTCGAAACCTCAGCAGTCATGGAGGCATTACGAAATCAGGGTGTAGACGAGCCGTATGTAAAAATACTGAAAGATATCTTAGCGGCTCCACAGCCACCGTAGTCCTCCATAAAAAAAGCAACAACATCCCAATAAAGAAAGGAGTCAGGCAGGGAGATACGATCTCTCCAATGCTATTCACAGCGTGTTTACAGGAGGTATTCAGAGACCTGGATTGTGAAGAATTGCGGATAAGAGTTAATGGAGAATACCTTAGTAACTTGCGCTTCGCTGACGATATTGCCTTGCTTAGTAACTCAGGGGACCAACTGCAATACATGCTCACTGACCCGGAGAGGCAGAGCAGAAGGGTGGGACTAAAAATTAATCTGCAGAATACTAAAGTAATGTTTAACAGTCTCGGAAGGGAACAGCAGTTTACGATAGGTAGCGAGGCACTGGAAGTGGTAAGGGAATACATCTACTTAGGACAGGTAGTGACTGCTGATCCGGATCATGAGAGTGAAATAATCAGAATAATAAGAATGGGCTGGGGTGCGTTTGGCCGGCATTCGCTGATCATGAACAGCACGTTGCCATTATCCCTCAAGAGAAAAGTCTATAACAGCTGTGTCTTACCAGTACTCACGTACGGGGCAGAAACCTGGAGGCTTACGAAAAGGGTTCTACTTAAATTGAGGACGACGCAGCGAGCTACGGAAAGAAGAGTGATGGGTGTAACGTTAAGGGATAAGAAAAGAGCAGATTGGGTGAGGGAACAAACGCGAGTTAATGACATCTTAGTTGTAATCAAGAAAAATAAATGGGCATGGGCAGGACATGTAATGAGGAGAGAAGATAACCGATGGTCATTGAAGGTTACAGACTGGATTCCAAGGGAAGGGAAGCGTAGCAGGGGGGGGGGGGGGGCAGAAATTTAGGTGGGCGGATGAGATTAAGAAGTTTGCAGCGACGACATGGTCACAATTACTACATGACCGGGGTAGTTGAATAAGTATGGGAGAGGCCTTTGCCCTGCAGTGGGCGTAACCAGGCTAATGATGATGATGACAGTAGAAGGATCGGCACTTGGGCGAGTTGGTTCTGGTTGAACATCTTGAAGGGGCAGCGCAAAAAGACGATGACAGAAGGCAGGAACACACAGGACAGCGCTGACCTGTGTGTTCCTGCCTTCTGTCATCGTCTTTTTGCGCTGCCCCTTCAAGATGATGATGACAGAGTACTTCGGGTGGCCCAAATTATTCGGGAGTCCTCCACTGCGGCATGCCTCATAATGAGGTCATTGTTTTGGCACGTAAAACCCCATAATTTTTTGTAATAACATCGTGTGCGTCCGATGACCAACCGCTTGTTCGTGTTCGCAGTACACAGTGTTCGAAGCAGGGCCAGTGCTTTGGAACATAGAGGAGACCGCATGACCCGACCGTATATCGGTCGCAAACACAAGAAGCTGGAACAAACGCTGTTTGCAGTATTGGTGCTTCTGTTGGGAGCAGATAACTTGACAGCGCACCGCGTTTCATGAGAGAACAGCATAGCACGTACGTAGCAAATGCAACTCACTGTTTCTTGCGCGATTCAGCGTCATCTGAGGCAATATAAGCTCCACCGCCTTTGGCGTGTAAGGATTACTCCGCTCCCGCAATGCGATCAATCACATGCATGAAAACCCTCATGCGTAGGATGCCACTGATCCGGCGACAATAGAAATCAATAAAGTTCTCATAACAGGGCAAAGTATACATGAGCAAGGCCTTGGTAAAAAATGTGGCAAATACATATCGGTTATTATCGCTCACAACGACCTCTTTACTTCGGCCGAAGTATACCTGTAGCCTAAATGCGCTGACGTTGGATTGTGAACCTTTCCCAACTCGCCCAAAGTGCGGAAGGCTTGCCTTGCAGGAAACGATGGAAGCGAAAGAAGTATCCAGAGAAAAATGCCACCAGAGATACAGGCAGAGCAGCTGAGCAGCCACGGAGGCCCCCATCTGAGCAGCTAGCAGCTGTCGGCCGAGCGCGCACCGAATAAGAACTACCGGTAACCAAACGTCTCGGCGAACCTCGAATTTCCTCTGTGATCTCGACGCGAGAGACAGAGAGACAAAACACTTTATTGATAGTCCTGAGGAACCGCTTTAGGGTACCCCCCTTTTGGGTATCCCCGTAGGCGTCACGGGCCGCACCCACGTCGGGGTCGGAAGATCGTGGTCCTCCGCCCTGTCGCTGGCCCTCTGGACAGCCCGTAGTTGCTCTGAGAGATCGCCGGTCTTAAGGGCTGCCTCCCAGTCGGTTAGAGTGGTAAGCGATGAGCTGCATAACGCAGGACATTGCCAGAGCACATGAGGTAAAGAGCAGTATGCCTCCCCCGCAGTCTTGACAGTCGGGTTCTACAAGAGGCGCGAAGTCACTGAATCGGCTCCTGGAGGGGAACGACCTCGTTTGGAGCATGCGAAAGGCCGATGATTGTGGTCTAGTAAGTTTAGGGTGTGGTATCGGAAGGCCCGGCCGAGCAAGTTGATAATGTGCCAAGATTTCCCGGAAGGTGATAAGCGAATCCCTGTACAGTCCTCATTCGCCGCCCGTGAGTCCACCGGAACCACCGCGGTGTGTAAGACATCGCGCACAGTCATGGGCCAACTCGTTGGCGTTAACAACCTTGGAGTGCACATTTATTCCCATATGGGCCGGGAACCATTTGATGATATGAAAACCAGCAGCCCCCTCGGTGCCGCACATGGCCGCCGCCTCCTTTGAGATCGAGCCGAAGGCTAAAGCTCAGCCTGCAGACCTGCAGTCTGCAAAGATATTGGAACGTAGAAGGTCCTTCACTGGTATAGCTATAGCAACCCGCTCAGCTACTGTTGCAGAAACCTTACGCGCGGATGCTGAGTTAATTAGAGTGCCATTGGAGTCAACTGAAGCTACGGCATAGCGATCAGAGCGTCCGTACTGGGCGGCGTCAACGAAACTTGCAAGATTCGGAGTGGCCGCCGCCACTGTTAACAGGGAACGAGCCCGGGCTACCCGGCGCCCTACATTGTATTGTGGGTAGACGTTACGTGGCATAAGAAACGCTGCTCATAATAAACGTGGGGTAGAGTCTGAGAAGATTGCTCTCGCTTAACCCCCCCCCCCCCCCCTGCGGTTGGAGACCCTGAGGATAAGCCGAAGCATATTCTCCGTCTTGGAGGTAATGCGGGCTATAGTCTGTGAGTTGCCCCCGCGAGATTGTAGCAAGAGTAGCAACTCTCTCTCGCGAGGTGGTATCACGCTGTAGAAGGACAGCACCGATTCCATGACCACTAGCGTCGGTGTGCAAACAAGTTGGGCCGTTCTCATCGAAGTGACAGGGGGCAGGGTCGGTGGTTAATGCTTGCTTGAGGGCTTGAAAAGAAAGTTCGCAGTCGTCCGTCTAAGGGAAAGCAGTGCCCGACGCGAGCAACTTGTGCAGCGGCGACGCCACGGCAGCAAAATGACTGATGAAGCGGTGGAAGTAGGATGCCAGGTCCAAGAAACTTCTTAATTGTTTGTGATTTTCAGGGCGAGGGAAGTGAAGCACGGCAGCAACCTTGTCGGGATCTAGTCGAACGCCATCTTTGCTGATGAGGTGGCCCAACCCTTTGATGTTCTTTCTGGCAAAATGGCATTTCTTTGTGTTGAGTTGGAGTCCAGCGTTGGAAATGAATGTAAATACTTCGTCCAAACGCTCAAGGTGCTGACGAAAAGTTGTCCAAAAGATAACAGGTCTTCCACTTAAGGCCACGTAAAACTGTGTCGATCATGCGTTGAAATGTTGCAGGAGCATTGCATAAACCGAAGGACATGACGCTGCACTCGTAAAGTCCGTCTGGTGTTGCAAAGGCTGTCTTGTCCTTGTCCGCTTCGTGCATGGGGATTTGCCAGTACCCGGATCGGAGGTCTAGACTAGAGAAATATTCTGCACCCTGGAGGGAGTCAATGGCATCGTCGATTCTTGGCATCGGATATACGTCTTTGCGTGATCTTATTAAGGGCTCGATAATCGACGCAAAAGCGTACAGAGCCGTCTTTCTTGCGAACCAAGACAACAGGAGACGACCAAGAACTGGACGATGGCCGAATGATGTCTCGTTTGAGCATGTCATCAACGTTATCCGCAATGATTTTCCGTTCTGCGAAAGACACGTGATACGGGCGGCGGCGTACAATCGAACTGCCTTCGGTGTTTCGATGCGATGCACTGCGGCGGAAGTGCGCCCCAGAAGCTTGGAGTGAACGTCAAATGAGGCGCTGTGTTTTTCCAGGAGTGTCAAAAGGTCTTCTTTCTGCACAGCGGTCAGATCAGGATTTATCGCGGCCGTTAAAGCAGTGGTAGGAGTATGATAATCAGTTGTGGTAGACAAAGGTGGTAATTCGGTGTGAAGTGGTACCAGCGAAAGAGGTTCGGTGTCAGTAACGCAAGTCACAGTAGTGCCCTGGGAGAGCACAACTGGCGAAAGAAGTAGGGTTACGAATACCGACGAACGCTCTACCGTCCTGAAACCGCACCAGGCTAGGATTAACGCTAAGCCCACCAGATATGCAGTGACCGCTCGGCGCAAGGAACACATCACCATTAAGAATAGTGTCGGAAGTGAGCGTCAGAATATGCTCATTGCCCGCGGGAATGAAACAGTCGGCAGATGTGACGGAACGTAGGCTATGAGCATCGATAGCGGATGAAGATTCAGTGTCCGTCAGATGAATAGTTCACTGACGGCAAGAGATGAAAGCTGAGGCGGAGGACAAGAAGTCCCATCCCAAAACCATCGCCTAGGTACACGAAGACAGCACGACGAACTGAATGTGGTGAAGGATGCCATATCAATGAAAACACGCGCAGTGCAAATAGCAGAGGGCTGAACAAGAACTGCATTAGCACAACGAAAGGAAGGGCCATGATACGGTGTCTTCACTTCTCGCAATCGAGAACACAAGTCAGTACTAATAATGGAAAGCGACGCACCCGTGTCAACCAAGGCTTCGATTCGGACACCTTCAACACACACTAAAAGAACATTTGACGGGCGCTCCGCAGGAGTTTCTCGTTGTCGAAAGGATGCAGCTTTCCTTCCTGAAGCTGCACCATTTAGTTTTCCGGGCGGTGATCGGAGGACAAAGCCGGTCGAAGAGGAGAAGAGGAGCGCCGCATCGGTGACGGAGAGCGACGACGCGGGAAACGCAATGAACCGGCAGTGTTGAAGTCCTGTGGAGATGGGGAACGTCGTGGATAGTAATCGTAGTAAGGACGCCGACGTTGAGGTACAGGGCCAGGAAACTCATCTCTTTCAAACCCGTCATAGCCCCGTCTTTCATCTTGCTGACGGCGTCGGCAAAACCTTGAAATGTGGCCACGGATGCCGCAGTAGTAGCAAACCGGTCGAGCTGGGCTCCATGCGTTGTAAGATAAAACAGGTGGTGGTCTTGTAGTGATGGCATTCAGGGACACGTGCGGTGCAGGTGCCTGTTGTGGTGGTTGCTGGGAGGGTGGCACTATAGAGGCAACCTGAGCATATGTTAGTGTAGGGATAGGATGCAGGATCGGGACTTGCGGGCAGGTCACGGCAGCTATCTCTTCCCTCACAATATGGCGTAGGCCGCCACCAGGAGGCATCAGATGGACCTCAGGAGGGTTTGACGAAGCTTCGGCGTGCAGTTCCTCACGGACGATGGAGAGAATCAAGGCACGTAGCTCGCTGTCGTTGGACGCCTTGAAATTAGATGTGTCAGCATGTGAAGCATGTGAAGTGAGGTGGAGCATGGGAAGCTCATCGAGACGCTGACACGTACTGAATATGTCTGCGACGGTGGTGGGATTCAGCACTACAAGAGCATTGAATGCCACAGTCCCAATACCCTTGAGCAGGTGGCGTACACGATCACTCTCTGCTATAAAGGTGTTCACGCGGTGGCAGAGGGCGAGGACGTCTTCTCGGTACGAAGTGTACGACTCGCCCGAGTGCTGAACACGCTCAGCAAGCTTCTTCTTGGCGATATCGGACCGGACAGACGAGTTCGCGAAAATCTGGCGTAAGTGGTGCTTAAAGGTGCTCCAGTAGACGAAATCGAGCTCATGATTGTAAAACCATGTTTTCGCAACGCCGGTTAGGTAGAAGGCGACGTGAGCAAGTTTTGCTGATTCGTTCCAGTGGTTAAAATCACTCATGCGCTCGTATAGCTCACAGTATATATATATATATATATATATATATATATATATATATATATATATATATATATATATATATATATATATTTTTATATATATATATATATATATATATATATATATATATATATATAGAGAGAGAGAGAGAGAGAGAATAGAGGTGAATATAAAGGTGTGTGAGTACACGTTACCCAGGAGGTCCAAATTTCCGGAGACCCCCACTACGGCGTGCCTCATAATCAGATCGTGGTTTCGGCACGTAAAACGCCATAATTTAATTTCATTTTAAAGGTTTGTGAATTTTCGCACCAACAATTTGCCCGTGCTTCCCTGTCTCGGTGTCTCCGTAGACGGCGCGAGAACATAATATTGTCATTATAGCAATCATCGAAGATTTCATAAGCAGGGTGTTGAACGTTGCAATGCATGAAGTCAAAATTCCATGAAATGCGTTCATGAGCAATTAATATGAAATCTGGTAATGACAAAATGCAGGGTGAACAAAAGGCAGTTAAGGACTGTGGCTCTTAATTTCCCCATTTTCGTTCTCCGCTAATTTATACGCATTAAAAAATTTGCTTTTGCAGCAATAAACTCTGTCATGTCAATATATTTCATTGTAACTCTGGTCATAAATAAATTATCGATATGCCTTTTAATAATACGTTATTTTTCAACTTACACACAGATATCAAACTTACCAACAAACTCACATTCACCTACCTTATCAGAGTTACCTGAGCCTACTATTAGCTTCTTTTTTTTTTTTTGTTAAGGAGATGGGTAAACACTTACCGGAATCTTTTTGTTGCACATCACCAAAGGCCTTTTATTTGGCAGTCAAAAGTTCCGTTAGTATTGCTAACAGTGGTGTTTCATTTATGACTCGAAATCGCTCTCATTTACATTTTGAAAATTGCGTTAATATAGCGCCTCGTGCCTGTACCCGCCAGGAGGAAGAAAGCTTTGAAGGAAACGATTCATTTATTATATAATCTATGTGGCAAAGAATGACACTTTGGTGTCATAGAATAAAAGAGCTAAAAAAAAGCATGTGCTTCCTAAAACATCTGCGCGTTTTGAAATATGCGAAAATCGTTTTGTAACATGCAAACATTATTTCTTGTGTTCCAGTTCTTCAACACAAAAGAGAAAATCGCTGTGCTTGTAAGAAGCTATTCTCGAATGATTGAGGGAGAAGACGTCGTGTGTATTTACAATGTGAAAGAATCGTTAACTGGTACATCACTTCAACTGCAACAACATTACTACTTCCACAACAAGTCGTAAGTGTTTCAAGAGAATCAGCCATAATACACCGATACACATTGAGGAAAATGTGACATTCATTTCAAGCGCGAATGTTAGAGGAAATCGCCCAGTCGAAGAGAACGATTACGCTAATCCTTCGATTACGTCAGGATGATTTACAATCTATGACAGATCTACGGTCTACGCTATGATATATGACAAATTATTATCGATGATAAAATCAAAAACTTGAAGGACGATTTCTGTTACCACATCAACTTGGTTTGATGTAGTGCATATTTTATCTTTATAGCCCAAAGTAAACATGTTATGTTTGGTGGCATCATGGCATCTTGTTGTTTCTTTTTTCACCACAGCTAATCTTAGCCAAGCTGTTAAACAAAAAAAAAATTTTAACACGGTGCAAGATACAATCATAAGACCTGCTCTGCTTGGTGATCCGACCTGTGACAACCGACCAGTTTCGGTTTTATGAATGCACCTTGCATCGCATTTGGTTAAAGCTTTCTTCTTTTTCTTTTAGAAGCATCGCTAACGTTAGTAGAGGGGTCCGGTATGAACAATCATAAAGGTTATCAGTAGTCCGGTTCACGATCATAGTAAATTTCTATCAATATATTTTACTGTACGCAATGCTACACATATGCAGGAAAAAACATTAAATGTCTTGCTAATTAAACAATGCCGGAAGAACAGTCATACTTATCCATATTAGGCTATCTTTACAGTTTACAAAAATGGTAACTCTCAGAGATAGAATGGTGGCGGACCTAGACATTTTAAAAAATGCGACAATTCCCGCCTAGGCTTCGGCAGCAAAAAAAATTGGCGACGCTATTGTTCTACCATTATTTCTGTGACTTGTGACGATATATAACGATGATGTACTTGAGGTATATGCAGTTATCTTTAACATTTTTTCTAATAATTCAACTCTTCTAGTCTGTTTAAGTCTATTTTATGCTCCTTCGCAAAAGATTTCTGGTACATGAAATGCTTCGCACGTGGTGGTTCAGCGGACACTTTAAAAAATTCTTAAAGGTTGCCTGTAGCAGAGCGCAATACCAGTTTATTAGCTGGGCTACACGAAGAGGCGGCCATTACTTGAAAAAAAGAAAATGAAATGCATAACCGACTAATGAACAAAATGTCACTAAATAGGTTTTTGACTAATTACTTTATGGCATATATTGCAGTTTACAAGTTCTAGCGTGGAGTTCGCAAGGTGGAACTACTTGGAATGAATTATCAGTACGACACCATTTTGGAGAGATTAATTCCTGAACATTGCGGAGAAATCAAATCAAATGAAATAATTTTTTTGTCACATCGATAATTGATGTAGGTGGCACAGACAAAAAGCCAAAGTCAATTTAGCTTGAAAAAGGTCTGCGCCCCTTTCAAAATTTGTGTATAAAATAAAGGAAAACAAGAATTAGCAACAGCAATCAGACATTGTTAGGTAGCATTATTCAATGAGAAGAGAAGAACATCAATGTACGCAATAAGAAATAAAAAGTGTTATTCAAACAGTTTAATACGAGGACAATCATCATTGTTGCACAAGAAAAAAAAAAGAATTCTAAACACCAATCGGACATTGTTAGGTAGCATTTCAACTACGACAAGAGAGCAATGTAAATATACGCAGTAAATAATTGTTGTCAAAGCAATATAATATATTTACATTCATCATTGTTGCATAAACATAAGGAAAGAAGTGAGTTATCAGAAACCAAGTGAATTTAGCAATGACAGTAATCAGTTGGAAAGTAGTTGTGTTCATAATTTGTGCGTATTTTGGGTATGAACCAGGTCGCATTATGACGAGTATTGTATTTTCTTAAGCTTTTGAATAAGTTGGGTAGATGTTCAATAAAGTGACTTCCTGGCTTAGTTTCCGTAAGGGGCCGTTGCAAGAGCAATTCATTGAACAGCAAGTTTGCAGGCGAAACTTGAAGTTTTTTTAAAAAGGGGCTCAGTGCCTTCGTCATAAGCTCAGTGGCTAATAGCCCGCACAACCTTTTTTTGTAGTAGAGAAAGCTTAGTAATGTTTCACCCTGTAGTATTGTCCCAGACAATGTGACAGTACTATAGGTGTGAAAAAAAGAGAGAGCTATAGAATAACAGCTTGAAAGTAGCGGGCAGAGAAAAGTGTACCTTTGCAAGGGCACCCACGACGCCTGCACGTTTACCGCTGAGCATATTGAAATGTTCATTCCAGGTTAAATGTTTCTTCAATAATGACGCCAAGGCATTTAACCGAGGATATTATATCCACAGGCGAGGAACCCGTATTCGAGGAACCCGTAGGGGTTTCCTTTGTAGCAATTGCTACGAACGGGTGGATGTCTGATTTTCCCTTTATTCATTACTTCTCTCCACCTTGCGGGTTTCCGTAGAACTACTACGTCATCCACAGGCGAGTTTCCTATAATTATACGGTCAGTAGAATTAGCCCTGGAATTTTTAGGTTGAAATACAATGGCTTTCGTTTTGTTCGCGTTAATGCATGGTTGATAAGTTTACTCAACACAATGCATTAAGTTTAATTATGCTGAGTTTGCGCAGGTCAGAAGTTCATTACAGCTGGCAGACCTGAACAACAATGTGGAATCGTCGGCATAGATAATATACTTGGCCGCTTAATAATGTTTGTTATGTCTTTAATATAAATATTTAATAACAGCGGCCAAAGAATGCTCCCCGGAGGCACCCCACTTGTTACTGATTAAGGTTCCATGTATGGTTTCATGTTACAGCCATTTGACATCGGTACTCCAGAAAGCTCTGTAATATACTTAAATATACGCCTCTGAAGCCATAGGTTTCGAGCTTTCCTATTAATGTTTCGTGGTTAACACGAGTGAAAGCTTTGGAGAAGTCTATGAAGACTCCTAGTGTTAATAACTTCTGTTCATATGCGTTAAGTATAAATATTTTGGGGTTAAAATTGCCATTTCTGTTGAGCGTCCTTTCGTGATGCCAAAGTGGTCGTCAGTAAGGATGTGAAGTTTGTCACAGAACGATACCATTCTAACATTAATTAATTTTTCAATGCATTTAGAAATGATTGATAAGAGCGATATTGGCCTGGAACTTGATAATAGGTTCTTATTACCACCTTTGAAAATTACAGTTACTACAGCTACTTGCATTGCTTTCGGAAGTGTACCATTTGAAAATGCGAGGTTAAATACATGCTATAATAGCGGAGTGATAATATCTAGGACATATTTAATAGGGCAAATTTGCAAGCCATCACCATCAGTGCTTCTACTGTAAATACATTGGCGTTCCAGTTACTTTCTTAACAAAACGTCGTTTTATGATTTAAGCACGAAGATACGTCCACTTTGCTTTGTCGTTATCGCAGCCTCACACACTGCGTGTCTGTCGCGTCATTAGAGACAATGTAACCACACGAAGGACAGTGCTTGCACCGTCAATAACGGGACAGAACGGTTGCCACGGCCACGTTGGCGACACAAACGCGCCTCGACTGCGCATATAATGGCTATCGCTATATTATATTCGTGATATTGATAGCTATATAAATAGAAGGCAGGAGTCACTGCAGCTGCATAACAAAACAATGAACAGCATTTGCCGTCATCATCTCTGAGCGTTTTCAACACGAGTGAGTCTCGACTATACCAATTGCGGCGTCATAAAATCTTTGATTAGGCATTCAAGCTAAAATAGGCAATTTTGTTCTTTTACAGGAATATCCACCATTACTACGGCCAGACATATAAGTGAGTGTATTTCTGATGTTTTGTTTGTCTTCCTTCATTTTGCTTGCAGGAAAATCGTTTTAGTAATCAGACAATTTTATTTAGAAAATCCCTTTACTCTGTGACACGTGTTTGGCTGGATGGCAATCGACTTCACGGTTGAAAAAAAAAAAAAAAAAACTGGCGGCGCATGCATGTTTGGGCGAAAAATTCTAGGAGGCCTAACATAATTTGCAGTACTAAACTACAATGTTTCCCATAAGCAAATCGTATTGTGGAAGCGTAAAGTCCCACGATGTAATTTTTCATCTTTTGGATATAATTTGCAGCGTTAACGCAACTAGCAATGTATTTTATGATCGGTATGTAATTGGTGTTGATATTATCATGCGTATAAAACTATTTGAAATATATATTTACAAATAGAGACGTTCACGGAGACAGAAGAGTGCCCCGCCAGGCTTGCTTTGGCTTAGTTTGCCTCCTAGTCAGGCTGTGTCACCTCTTCGTCGTTTTCAGGACAAAAAGGACGAACGACGATGGTCGTCAAGACCGTCGTCATTCTCCCCATCACCTCATCGTAACACGACCCCCGATGGCAAAATCAACATCCTCATGCTTCAAATGGGACCGTTAGGAAGAGTGTGGTTAGGTTTTAGCACTGCGACATAAACGATTACAGGTGAGGTTAGGCCGGGTGACTAGGTAGAGCTGACAGGGACTATCTCCTAGGTGACTTCGGTCGCTTGGCCTAAGGCGCTGTAGGGGTCCTTGTAACAACGAAAGAGTTTTTCTGAGATGATGATGATGAAAAACTTTACGTATCCCTCTTTAAAGGGAAGGGGGCAATGGAATAGAGGGGGGGGGGACGAACTACTTGAAGTAGGTCTCCTTTATCCTCTCAGCCCACTCCAGGATGGCCTCCTGAAGATCGGGCCTGGAGCTGCGCAATGCAGCCTCCCACTGCTCCTTACTAGATATTAATTGCTTGAGGAAAGGGGGAAGGGGGTGCTTAGGGCACCCCCACATGATGTGGTTTAAGTCTGCTTTGGGAGAGACAGAATTTATAAGAGGGAGAAAGGTAAGTGGCGGGATGAATGCGGTGGAGGAGGTAAGGGGACGGAAAGGTGTGAGTCTGCAGCTGTCGCCACAGAACTTCACACCTACGCGGGGATTTGCCCATGAGTGGTGGAAAGGTTAAGCGGTCTGATCGGTATTGTGTGCAGATGTCGTGGTAAGTAATAAGTCGATCCCGCACTGTAAACGGCGCCTCCTCCATGGCGAGGTCCGACACATCTGATGCCTTAGCCCGGACTGTAAATCCTCGGGCACTGGCATGAGCCGCCTCGTTTCCGGCAAGGCCCGCATGCGTGGGAGTCCAGATTAATGCCACAGTTTGATGGAAAGGATGGGCCAAGAGGAGAGAAAGGGCTGGTTTAGAGACCCTACCCGCTCCGAAGTTATGTATGGCTGCTTTGGAGTCGCTAGCGATAAATGATGAATTTGGGATTGTGAGGGCCAGGGCTATGGCCGCTTCCGCCTCCTCCTCCAAGGAAGAGCCAGAAATGGAGGCGGCTGCAGTGGCCTGGCCGTGAGAGTTAATGACGGATATTACGTAATGATTTCTGTTCCCATATTCTGTGGCATCAACATAGAGCACGTCTTTAGAGGTGGAGAATTGTTTTTGGAGGGCCTTTGCTCGCTGCCTCCTGCGCTGTTTGTGATGCACAGGGTGCATGTTCTTAGGAAGTAGGGGGATGCAGTGGTTCTCGCGTATGTGATGTGGAATGGTGTATTTAGTCTTGATGATGGGTGCCGGAGTGATAGAAAGAGTTTGTAGAATGTGTCGACCTGTTGCGGTGTTAGAAAGTCTGCTATATTGGGATGTGAGGTGGGCTTCTGTGAGTTCAGTAAGTGTGTTGAAAGTTCCAGTAAGCATTAGCCTTTCAGTGAAGGTACGTATGGACCCCCAGAGCAAATTTATATATTTTGCGTAAAAGAGTGCTGATCTTATCTGATTCTGATTTAAGAAAATGTAGATATGGTGTTGCGAATGTAATATTACTGATAACGAAGGCCTGAATCAAGAGGAGAAGTTCGGCCTCCTTTAGTCCGCCATGTTTATTGGAGACTCGCCCTAGAAGGTGCAGGGTGTGATCGACTGTGGTGTGGAGTGTATGTACGGTATATGTGTTGAGCCGGTTGCTTTAAATGTGTAAACGGAGCACCCGGAGCCTGCCCACTCTAGTAACAGGGATGTGGTTTAGCATGACCTGTATACTAGACATGTGTTTTCCGGCACCCCGGTGGGATGGCAGAAGAAGTAGCTCGGATTTTTGAGGGGAGCATGTGAGATTCATAGCCCCGGCATGAGCCACGACGGCGTCTGCTGCGGCCTGTAGAGTGTCTTGAATCTCTTCGTCGGAGCCGCCAGTCGTCCAAAGAGTGATGTCGTCGGCGTAGAGTGAAAACTTGAGATCGGGAATAGACGGCAATGCTTGCGCCATCGGCATCATAAAAGATTAAAAAGAAAAGGGGACAGCACTGAGCCTTGGGGCATGCCGTAGCTACCTAAAGCGTATGAAAGGGTTTGCTCTGTGCCTATATGTATCATTGCGGTACGGTTGGATAAGAATGTACATATGTAGTCATATGTCTTTCCGCCAACCCCAATGAGATTAAGCTCTCGGAGGATGGCGGAATGTGAAACGTTATTGAATGCTCCGTGGAGGTCCAGACTGAGAATTGCTTGCGTATCTAGACTGCTATTGGGTGTAATGATGTCATGCTTCATTCGAAGTATGATATCTTGGCATAAGAGAGATTTTCGAAAACCTACCATTTCTGATGGATAAAGAGTGTTGTCCTCCATGTATTTACTGAGTCGGTTGAGGATGACGTGTTCGAGTGTTTTACCTAGACAAGAGGTTAGTGATATAGGCCTGAGATTAGAAGTGTTGAGTGGTTTGTTTGGCTTTGGGATAAAAATTACCCTGGCATCTTTCCACGAACTAGGGAGGGTGCCAGTGTCAAAGCAGTGATTGAAGTACGCCGTGATGGCTGTGACAGAGTTGTCGTCTAGATTGCGGAGTATATTATTGTGACATTGTGCGCAGGGTGGCGAGGGCATGGCGAACCTCTGCTTCCGTGATAGCGGCGCTAAGTAGCTCGTTGGGTTCGCCAGTATATTTTGGCATGTCATACTTCTGAGTGGGAGGCAGATGTTTATGGGCGGAGGTCGTCGGAGGTCGTCGGAGGTGTTATGGCGGAGGTCGTCGAAGAATCCGTTGAGATTGTTTTTGTGTGCATGTAGCAGTTTGTTTATGCTATGGTTGCGGTGTGTACGCGATGTGGTAGGGTCTAATAAGTGTCGCAAGAGTTGCCACGTGCGCTTGTTATCGAGGTTGTCATGCAGGCTTTCACATACGTTGCCCCACTGCTGGCAGGCCAGTTGTGTGGCGTACTCCTGGATATGGAGGTCTAATTTGGCAATTCTGAGTCTTACTTTTCGGATGAACCGTTGCCTTTGCCACTGTTTGAGAAGAGACTGTTTGGCTTCCCACATGTGTAGAAGCTTGGAATCAACCGCAGTGAGAGCGGTTACGGGGGGCAGAGTGGTATTGTGCGTCTGGGCGCCTGAGTGTAGTTGCCGAACCTATTCGGAAATGTCTTGAATGTTTGTGGGAGTTGATATCTGGCGGGCCTCTCGAAAATTGTCCCAATTGGTAAGGCTGCGGCGTTTGGGTGCAAAGGGTTTGTATTTGAATTGTAGTTTGATGGTAATGATGTAATGGCCACTACCGAGGTTAACTTGTGAGTTGTGCCATGCGACGTGTTGGATTCTGTGTGGAAGCCTAAGATCGGGGGATGTGTCCTTAGCTACGCTATTGCCTAGCCTGGTTGGTGCATCGATGTCGTTATGTAATGTGAGTCAGTGGTCTTGTATGTGGATCCATAGGGCTCTGCCCTTAGGAGTAGAAACGGAGTGACCCCACACATGGTTGGGTGCGTTGAAATTTCCAAGAATTAGGAGGGGGTGGTGGGTGGCAGCGGCAATAACTTGAGCGAAAAGGGAGTCAAAGCGGTGATGTTTGTCTTGTGGACGACTATAGATATTGAGAATGTAAAGGCCAGATGCATTATTTTTGCGAGGAATAATTTCTAGAAAATCGTGCTCTATCTCGACGCTGTCGAATTGGGAGTGATTGGCAGGGAGGTGCTTTTGCATAAGAATTGCCGTATCGGGCCGGGAGACCTTATTGTTCTGATAGACGCTATAACCTGGGAAGCTGATTAGTCCGTGAGTTTCCTGAAGCGCAATGACAGCTGGGAGATTAGCGTGTCGGGTTATTGGCCATTGTTAAGCGGAGCTGGTGCGGAGGCGGATCGAGCAGGTGCAACTATGTTAGGATGATTCGCGGTGACTCCAGCTATCCAACTTGTAGTTTGTTGGATGTGTGCTTGTACGAATTCAATAAATTTGTCGAGCTTTTCATTCCTGGCTGTGTAATCTGTATTGATTTTTTCAATTGCAGTGAGAATATTATAGAATTTAGTCTCCAAAGCGGTTAGCCTGTCGTTATATAAGATTGTCTCGTCCAAGGTGTCCTCTGATCGCGGAGTGCTCGGAGTTTTACGTTTGCTGGGGGGAGGGTGAAGCGGTTCCCGTTCAATGGAGGCGCTAGTGTCCATGGGGCGGCGTGAAGAGGTTTCAGATAGGGCTGAGGGATGATGAGTCGAAAGGGTCGTGTTAGAGAGAGGGGCTTCAGAGGTTGAAGTAGAGGGGTGACGAGATTGGAGTTCTAGTTTAAGTCTTTGAATTTCGGCTTTTAGAATTGTATTTTCTTCAAGGAGGGATTCATTATTAGCAGTCTGGTTTGAGGAGTAGCTGGAAGAGGCTACCTTAGCCCAGCTTACCTGGGGTGGCTTGCGCGAGGAGTTGGCGAGAGTAGATCTTGATGATAGAGCTGGCCAGGCGACGTCTTGGGTTGCATAGCCAGGCCCGCGGTCCTTGCTTTTGCTGCGACTTCTTCGCCGGCTTGAGTCGCGAGTGTGGTAGAAACTGGGAGTTCGGTTGATGGGTGAAGTGTCTTGTTTATGCCTGGGGGCGGTTTGGACCTTTGTTTGCACAGTGAGGAGCCGATTTGATGGTTTCCGTTGCACACAACACATATCGGGTAACATTTGTGATCCATGGGTGCGTCTTTCACTCCACACTTGGGGCAGAGTGTGTCGGTGGCATTAGTGCAGACGTCCTGGCGATGACATATCCCGCGGCATCGGGTGCAGGCTTCTACCTTCTGCCTGAACGGGCGGCATCGAAGTGAACAGCCGTCGTAGTTGAAGTAGAAAGGGATGATTTTGCCTTGGAATATGACCATGATGGTTTCAGTATTGCCCAGGCATCGTGCACCCCCAATAATCAATGTTGGGTTGCATCTGCGGAGAGTTGAGGCGATGTCATCTTCTGAGTAATCTGGGGGCAAGTGAATGGATCCTCTGCAGGTATCGATGGGATCGGCCACATGGGTGGCGATTTCGTAAGGGTTACCATTGAATTGCAGACTCTGGATGTTGTGGTTGAGATATGCATGTCCCATGTCTGGTGTGCTGATCAGAACAGTATTGTTGATGGTGTTGACACGAATTTGGCCAGAACTGGTGCGGTTGGTGATGGGGAGCCCCGCAGCCGCAGGATGCATGCATAGATTACAGCGCAGTTGAGGCCCCCACGACCTCTTAGCATGATTTTATAATCGCGGCAGCGGCGCGGGCTTCGATTCTGCTCTTGATTGAGTCCTATGAGCCACTGTGGGGTATGCTGGTGGCGAAGGATGCTGACGCTGTCTTGAGAGGCTATCGTGGATCTCGCGCCAGGTGCGCGCGCCATCGCGCTCCGTTCCTGCGCCCATGCTAGGCGGAGCTAGGCCCAGCAGCGAGACGGTCAGCCGAGAGCCCTAAAAAGGGCTGCGGCCCTACTACACGGGAAGGGGACCAAAGTAGCAGAAGGGAACCACGTGAAAAGTGTACGTCATGGTGCCTCTCGTTGCAAACGTGTTTTGATTTTATTGTGATGTCAAGAGAGGCTTACGGGCAAGCTGCCTCGCGTGGTCAGCATGGGCAATGGCGTCGCGGGTATAATCGCTCCTCGAGGCACTAGCACAGGGAAGTGACGCGTCCAAGGGCAATGCAGGGTCGCGATCAAACAACTGGGAACAGTGGCAAGAATTACAGTGACAAGAATTCTGGCTGTGTCAACTCCTTAACTTTAGAGACTGCGTGCTGCTACCGGCGTCGGATAACGTTCTATTTGGTAAGCAGTTGAAATAGCAAATGGCTACTGCTCATGACAAAGCGATTTATAACGCCTTAAAATCAGGAAATGTTCTGTAAATGTTCCACATAGCAAGCATATGCTGCATTGTTGTTGCACCGCAGCAAATATTCCTTCGGTCCATTCGTCAGACGTTCTATTATATTTTTCGCGGTTGTGCTTTGGTTATCCACATGAGCTGCCGTTTCACGTATTAAAACCAGGTATCCACCGCGTTTTGGAACAAGGTAGATTGATCTCCTTTGGCCAACACTATAAACTCTGCCTTTAAGAAATTGTGTTAGACATTTTTTTTTTACATTTTACTGATGAAATCAAGCAGAAAACGTATTTGGAGGTACCGTAAGCAGTGTACTTCAATACAAAACTAGAGCGAACAAACGTAAATGCTACAGAAACCACGCATATGTAGCCCAGTGTCTACCAGACAACCGACGCGAGTCCGGGCCTCGATGTTTCACGAGCGGTACACGTAGCGCCTCTATAGGCCGCGATTGTGGGTGAAATTTGTACCAGGATTGATCCGAACAGAACACGAAGCTTGGGACGACAAGTAGTTCGGAACCAATTGTCATCCACAATAGCAAGGGTGGTTATGGGAGCAGCGATAAAAGAGTAACTGTGTGAGGAAGGGAAGAAACAGAGAAATTAAGAAAAAGCAATGTCGACCAAACACACTTTGATTCATTCAACAAAAATAAAATTGACAATCAGTTTAATATAAGAATGGCGACAAAAGAAAATGCAACTTTATTTTAATCTACCAATAAACAATAAATACCTTTTTTTCAGCACCCACTGTAAAATGGGGCGCGGAGGCCGGTACCACTTGCAATGCAAAGCAGCTCTAGAAGTGTGCAGGAAAGCAAGCTCGTAAGGTGTTCCCTCTTCAAATATATGGCCCTAAGCTCCGTGAAGCGCCGATGAACCACCATGTTTTTAAAGTATGGCCTTCTACGGAAGCTTCGCTACCATGTATAATTACCTTGGTTATCCCTCAGCGAAGGGTGAACGCCCGACAAGCGGGGCGCAGTTACGCTACGATGGCGAAAATTCGACGATGATGCAATGTAACGTCTGGCGCAGTCAGCTTGATCGGTGGCGCTCGCTGCTGTTTGACTCGGCCGACTCGACAATGGAACACGTCTTATTTCCTGCCTGGAACGGCTACGTTAGAATGCATCGTGCGCCTGTTTTGCTGGCCGAGCGTCAGCATGCTGGCCTGCAGTTTGAGTGCACAACAGGGAGCACGCTGAGCTTGCGCCTTCGACAAACAAAAATGCACTCGTTCGCCGCGCATATGGGCAGCGACAATAGCTAATTGCTGTGTGGATGCGGGGCCATGTTTAACGCACCGCACTATAATATGGCCAAATCTACAGGAATTCTGGCATCGCCTGCGTAACGTATGCGATTTCGGCGGCCGCTACATGGCATGTTAAAACGACCGACTATATATTCCCCCTCAGCGATTTGTAGCGGCAGCTTTCAACGAGAAGGCAAGCGCGCCGAGTTTACATGCGTTCGATGGTCGAATGAGAGTGCAGATCTGCGTTATGCACACGCCAGCCACGTGAAAGGTGTCGAGCTCCGGCTTGCCCAAATGCATGATTCGTATCGTGCCCGCCAGGAGCTGCAGGATTTCTATCGGAGTTTTGGGGGCCATAGCGGAATAGAGTCGCCTGTAGTAATCGGCCGTTCATCCCGCGACAACCTCCGGTCACGGATAACGCGATTATGGGACACGGGCCGACGGCCATGTCAAGGTCGTTCTCAAATGGGATGTTGTATGGCCACCACTGGAGTACCTCGGTCAGGAGAGGTTTGGGCTATTAGCAAGGATACGGTCCTTCACCTGTCAGCCGCCCAAATTGGAACCTCCACGCCGGTGACGCAGTGAGTGTGCTATCCCCCATCCCCTGTTTGTGCCCAGTGATGTGCGTGTGTTTCCGACAAAGCTTCCTTCGGAGGGAAAGGGCAATAAACCTCCGGACTGGTGGGACCTGAGGTCATCGGTCTCCTGACGCCGGATTGGGGGAGGCGACTGACCACGTAGGGGATAAAAAGAGGGGCGGACGGCTGGTGTCATCGGCTGCTACAATTTCTTCGCGAAATTTTGCTGTACTACTTTGAATTTTCTTGCAATTATGTAATATACACTTGTGTGTAAAACGTCCTGCATATCGGACCCAGCCGCACGTTCCCTCACTCCTCCACGAGGCAAGGATATTCCGCGTCTCCGGACCCCCAGTCGCAACACGCCCAACACAGATGCTCGGCTACTGAGTCTTCTGGAGAATACAACGAGCGTCTCCTACGTTGCAGGACGGCCAAGGAGGGTCAGTGTTCATCATCATAATTGCGCATGATATAGGATACCATTAAGACACGAATTAAGAAAATAAGAAACATGAGAAATATACAGAATAGAGACATACAATCAAATATGATTCACCCAATCCTTTGAACAACCATGTACGGTCGACCTTGTGTTTTCAGCGTCGAAACTTGGTAGACAATTTCTTTTTTAACTACAGCTTATGACATTATAGATGTAGTTTGAGCTCACAGTCGTGTATAGTAAAAATGGGGGTCAATCCACTCTGTGAAGGTAGAACACCAGCGAAGCTGTTCTTGTTTTCCCAAATTCGCCTCCTATAAATGGTGTGAACGTAGTCGGACAGCAGAGACAAACGAGTGCACGAAACAAAACATGTTTGCTTGTCATTTGCGATTGAACCTACTTCTTAGTAAATTAGCTAGCACACGGGTCTGTCCGTTTCCCTCCCGTGGAAGCCCATGTATTGAAAGTAGACGGGAATTCCGCAACCTTCAAAATTTCACTGTGAACTACCCAATTATTAAAAAGTCGCCTTATCGGCCAATTGTCCTATAATTTTCTGGCATGGCTTTAAGAACATACGCAACCACACTACGCCGACACCAGCGCCGCCGCCGTCACCAAGCCACCCATGCATCGACGCAACAGCTGCTGCAGCCGCGCCGGCACATCCGACGCGCGTGACGTCATAACCACAGAAGCGCAAGCCACGTGCACAGAAGCAGTTACCACACTCTTTCCCGCTCTCCCCGAACTGGTCTGCTGATAAAAAAATGACGTATAGCGCGAAGGACAAGGACTGCCAGAGACGACATACACCGATCTGTCTGCTGCGCGCGCATTCCCGTCCACGACAGGGACGCAAGCCGCCCAGGGTATCCTCTCTGGGAATGCATGCGGGGGGAGGGGAATGCATACGGGGGCTAGAGGTAAACAGATTCGCTGTAAAGGTGTTACGACGTTAAACGATAACGTCAGCAATAGTTCACCTCAGCCCCCTGTAATATGTAAACTGTTTAGTGGGTATTTCCGTGCTGTAATGTAATGCCCGTTTGAAATAGCCGTGCAGCTGTAGCTTCTCGTACCGTCTTCAATATTCTCGATATTTGGTACTACTCTAACTTTCTTCGGTGTAGGGCAGGTGTGGGCAGGGGTTACCCTGTATATATGGAACTGTCAAAGGAGCCAGGTTTGGACGTTTCTCCTACCATGTGGGCCACAAAAAAGGAAGGTAAGCAGAAATAAATTCATGATTTTGTGACACATAGCAAGGCTACTTCCTTTATTAGTCAAGTCACGGTGTCCTGTTCTTACGCCTGCAATTACTTGATAACGATTACTCCAGGCATGTGTCTCGCCACCTCGGACTTCATTTCGTGGGCAGGACGGAGTGTTAGATAAATAATTACCCGAAGAAAAAATCTAACATATGAGGTACAATTCTATGGAGAAAGTATAAAGGAAAGGAAATGTTTTGTTTGAACGAAACGTCGAAATAACAGACCAAAGCGGGAAATGAGAGTGGAAAAAAATATGAAAGCACGTATTCCGCATCACACGCAGCCGTTGTAAAAGAGGTAGGTTAGACTTCCACCTGCATCAGTTTCTATCTTTTTTTTTTTCAACATTTGAGCGGAACCTATCAATAATTTACTACATGCTTTCTGTGGCAGCATTGTCAGCCTCTTTCACACGGTTGTAACTAAGAGAAAAGAGTGGTTAAGGCGGCAAGTTTGCCTGAGTTATTGTGGCACGGGAGGCACTCACTATTCCCTGATTTCCTGAGGCAATGTATGAATTGGTGAGGCGGGAAATGAAAGTTCATAAAAAAATGTTTAACAGTAAAGCTCGGAACATTTCCGGGCCTTCGGATGTTTCAAAGATAAACATAATGCAACCTTTATCAAAAAAAGTTGCAGCAATCTTTCCCGAAAGGCGAAGCATAGATTACGATAACAAATTAATAGACAGCTATACGATGTAAGGATAGTAGTTTTATCGGTCGTATAAACTTGGAAGCGTTTGCTTACTGACTAAATTAACAAGCATGGTGTCAACGCGCCTAAGCACACATGAACATATCACACTCAATGACTGCGGACACTCGCTGCCAAAACGCTGGTGCGAGCAAGCGCGGCAGCAGTAGCGAGCGAAGTGCCGTTCGTGCGGTCTATCGCAGGTTTGGCAGGTCTTTGGGAGAAAATGTATCCGAAAAATTAGCCGAGAAAAGTAGCCAAGAAAGTCGCCAACTGCGGCAAAAGCTTTAAGTGGTAGCTAAAAAAGTAGCCGTGGTGCGACAGACCAAGAATTCGCAATTATTTACGCGAAAATCGGGACGGGAAAGGCGATAAAGATCTGTAGTTTCCTGCAGCACTGATGGCAAACAAAAATAACAACAAATTTTAGCACATGTTATTATATCATAATTTACCATAATGACCAGCTGACGTTCTGGGGCAATTTCAGCCACGCACGCGCCTGCTTTCTCAAAGCCGAAATGGTGTCGCCAGTTTCAGTATAATAAGCTCGCTTATGACCGCTGTAAACGTGGACCACTACGACTTTAAACGATCGCGTGCGAAACGTATGACGTCACATACGTTCCACGGTATCTGCTACGCTGGCGCGTAGTCTCATAGACATTGACACTTGTAATTTCATGGCTGCCATGACGCGTTTTCGGTTGTTTCAATCGTTTCTGGCGTCAAGAAAGATGGTCTTCGAGATTGCCTATAGACTTAACCGTCGCTCGGGGGAATATAGGGCACCATCTATTGCTTCCGTCCTGCGAAGGACGCAACAGCCTTGCCTTTAAGTATCGTTACTTCCTTACATCCGTCGTGGCGAGTGTGATTCGGACACTACCTATACGAAGTACCACCGCCAAAAGTAGCCAGAAAGTAGCCAAGTTACCAAGCACGATTTTCGGTCGCCAAGAGCCTCTATAAGTCGCCGATTTGGCAAGAAATCGGCAAACATGGCAACCCTGGTATATCGCTTCAACGCAAGAGCGGCGAGAACACAGCGCACGCAAAAATATGAGCCGTCTGCAATATGCCTTTCGAGGTACGGCGCGCGCGAACGCACGCGGCCGTGCTACGCACTTGCTGGCACAGTCGAACCCCCCCTTCCCCCCCTCCTTTCCTACTGCGCAGCCTCCCCGCTTTCCTCCATGCTTTCCTCCATATATGGTGCGCGAGATTGAGCCGCGATCGTCAGTTCCCCTTGCGCCCGGTAGCGAAGTGCGCAGTTGCTGCCGAAGCACAGCGCGTCGCCCCTCCCTCCCTCCTATCGTCCGACGGCCTCTCCTGCGACTGAAGACAGTGCATTTGCTCTCCACTATGGTCGGCTATCCTCGCGTGTTTTCACTAGTACATACAGCATACGACGCGCGGCGACGGTGTTATCGCCCTTAAACGGAACATCAAGGCGACGCCGACGGCGACGGCAAGAATGCGCCTGGAGAGTCCAAATAATTACTTTCGCAATAAAAGGAAAAGAGTACCAGATTCATTACGAAGATGCTATCTCGTAGCCATTGCTCGAGACTTGTCTCTCGACTCTCTTGGGCTTTATTTTGGTTGCTGCACGGAACTTTGTATAGCACTAGGAGAAAGAAGTTTTTCTGTATTGAGAGATACGTTACTCTTGTTATTATATTTGTTTGCTGGATTACTACTTAAAAGATGGAGGATACATAGGAAAGTTGATAAACGCAAGTTTTACTTATTAAGATATAATTATTATATAGGTTGCATAGAGGACCAGCTTACACTGCGGTATTTTTCACGAACTCATTGCTTTATTATATGTGATACATCGGACATTTGTTGATATCTCTAATGTTAATCTAACAAGCTTTCCGTTTTAGCCTCTATGCATCAGTATGCAAAAATATGCCTGTTATGATTCCTAACTAGAGACATGTTTTTATGATAACCGGGACGAAACTTAGCACTGCTAAGTGCTAAGTAAGTGCTAAATACAACATAACTATAATTATATTGTATTTTAACTAATTTATACGCAAATTACTTGGAGCGGTTTCATTCCATAGCAGGAAATTCATAGACGGCTCTAAAGACCAAGAACGAAAGCAGAAGGCACCGCAATAAGTGTTACTTTGCAGGGAAAGGCAGCCCGTGAGTAGGATCATCTGTCTAAGGCAACGATTTTCAGTAAACGGCATGCAAGTTCTTTGTCTGTGAATAATTTTGTCCGGCGCAAGGCAGATTGCTGAAATATTCACGTGTTGGAGAGCCGGAGTTCAGAGCTGCTCAGGGAATGAAACCCGGAGGCGTTTCCAACTATGGAAGCGAAAGGTGTGAGATGAAGTAAAAAGGTTTGTTGCCTAAACAAGGACCTTGATATTTATTTTTATTTTTGCTTTTTTTTTCTGTGGAGGAGCCACGTGGTATTTTGTAGTTAGATGAAACTGCAGAGATTATTCGGTTGCGCTTGCTCATCGACGTTGAATTCGCAAGCTGGACGAGTGATGCAAAGACATACACTTGAGTAAGCCTTCGCTCTTCGTAGGCACGTTACAGCTCCGACGCGCGCGCAGCTCTTACGCGCCCGTTCCTGCGTTGAGCGCCGGCGTGTCTCGGCGTCCCTCGAAACTGAACGAACGAGCATAGCGAAAAATGCAAGAGTGAACGTGGAGCGCAGCGGTGGATGAAAGGCGGCCATAGCGAAGAGAGCACGAAGAGGAAAGCGAAGAAGGACGCTAAAGTAAACGCTAGAGACAGGCATCTTTCTCTAGGATGCGTGAGCCACGCGTTTCTTGTCGATTCACTGAGCGCTCTTCTGTAGTGCTTGCTCATTCGTAGTTTTATTCTTGATGTATTATTTTGCTCCGCCACGTGCGCACGTGCAGAGAGGTTTCGTCCTTGTAGACGATGCGGGCGCCGCGATTCCCGTGCTTCCATGTTTTCGACGCCACTTCGTCATCGTCGGCCAGGCGTCTCTTGGCACTTCGCCACACCTGTTCGTGGAAAACGTGAATACAAATTCGTAACTCATACACGAATGTTACATCTGCGCGAGAAAACTTCCGAGTAACATGTTGTGGAACTTAAGGATGTGCTAAGAACCCAACCTCAACCACCAGACTGGGTGACTATGCTTGACGTGCTGGAGGATTGTAAAAACTAAATTAATGGGTTTTACGTGCCAAAACCACGATCTGATTATGAGGCGCGCCGTAGTGGGAGACCGCGGAATAATTTTGACCAACTGGGGTTCTTTAACGTGCCCATATATCGAAGTACACGGCTGTTCTCGCATTACGCCCCCATCAAATGCAGCCCCTTGGCTGGGATTCAATCCCGCGACTTCGTGCTCATCGATTCAACGCCATGCCCACTAAGCAACCACGGCAGGTCAATGATAAAGAAATAATAGCAAAAATACTAGACATATTTTTTACCAGAGCGTAACAGATTCATGTGTCTGTATTATTAAGTGGTTGTGGAAAGATATACCAAGGTAATCTACGAAGAAAAAAAAAGTTGCAGTCTCATGGTTCTGGTTGCTGCGCATTGGTTTGCTGCGCTGTTTAACCGATGTTTGAAATTCCAGTAGATCTTCGAGCAGAGGTTCACGTATACGTTAGAAAATGTAGTGGTACATGATCATTTAGAGAACTTGGCTTAAGTTGCTTTTCTCGCTTTGCTTCAGCCTAGCAGGAACTCTCCTCACTGCCCTCCAAAATTATGATGTGTTGACCCTAAACCTGTAACCTCATCGGTAAATTGCTCCACTTTTGCATTCCATTGTAGTAAGTGAAAAGCCACCTCGGCACATCGACGTCAGGCCTCTACTAACTATGGACCTGTGGCGCCTTAATTTATTGATCCTGCCACTTTTCTGATGGTAAACTCCCGAAACAAATGAAGAAGTCATTTGAAGACTTCACGATATCATCTAGCACCCCTACTGTCTCTTCTGCCTGTCTGTTGATGTGACGTAACAGTTACATTAACCATTAAAAGACCCCAGAATATGTGAAATCGGTTTTTCTTTCTAGGTGACAACAATGGAAGAACGTATTATTTTGACTACTATGACCCTAAGGACAGATGCGCCGTGATTACTTTTTCCGATGGCCCATGTAAGAAAGATGCATCTTCTAAAACCCCACGACATTACAGGGACATTACTGTTTCATAAGCCGGATCTTGTTACCGACGGGTTTGTTACGAACGTCAAAGGCCCACTTTTTCTTTAAATAACAGAGGTAGATGCGGAAAGCAACATCCACATGTGCGTGAGGAACGTAATGGTCTCCTATCTATCGCATGAAAAATTTCTTTTTTTGTGTTGCTCATCCTGTTGTTCTTTGGCATGCATATATGATATACAAAATTTTCCGTTAGCTTGTGGTAGGTATAGTGTACTTCACTATGTTTTCTGTGGTCTGTGTTGAAATTATAGTGTAGGCAAACTCCTCTTCAATTTTCACACATAAAATTCCACGGATATACTTCATCTAGTTTCATGTATTTCCACATGCACCTTCTTTGGAGCTAATATAAAATATGTCAAACATCGCGGCCTGTAATGTACGAGGTCTCTCACGATTATATGGTAAGAGCTTTAGATATGAATTTGTACGCAGAAGGTGCAAAAAATAATTAATTGTGGATTTTACTCGCACCCGAAGTGTAGAAGCATTTAAGAATCATTCCAAAATAAACAGCGTTCACTATTTCATTAGTTGAAGTACAAGTTGCAAACAAAACATTGGTCGACAAAATAGGACATCTTTTGGTAGCTTAATTAACGTCGTTCAGGATCAGTATTTATCTATTTATTTATTTATTTATTTATTTATTTATTTATTTATTTATTTATTTATTTATTTCAATATTTTAAATGCCCGTAGTGCGTTACAGAAGGGAGTATCGTTGATAAAACAGCAGGGCTTAGTGAATACTTAGGTAGAGAAATTACCATTTATAGATGTACACGGTGGTGTTTACCCAGAATTGAAATCTCAAGTAATCTTTTTGGGCAACATGTGTCAAGTGGTCGAAATAAGGATGCCTTAAAGCTTGGGTTTTCGACTCGCCCTGCACAGAGACAGTATAGTGGCTTATTACAAAGTTCACGCCGCTGTACGTGTTTTAGCGTTGCGTACACGTTTCATGCATTTAACTACGCTAGGAGAACCCAAGTGAATCACTATCGCTTCAAAACATCTTTCTAGTACGTCCCCTCACTGCCTCATACCCCCTCCTGGGGGAACGCTATTGAGCATTTATACTTTAAAGGTAAAGAGTAATATTATGCGCCCTCTGTATTTAAAGGAAGCAGGTCAGATATATCATGTGGTAGCTTTGCTGTACTTAACGTGAAAAGGAAAAGGGAACGGATAACATACTTTTTTATCACAATGATTTTATGTTTCTTGATTGGTGGCTTTCATGAATTAAATATGGGTTCATCCCTTCGTAACGAAATTCTGGTGAGCTATCGAAAGTCCCACTGTGGTATATAGGGCGTGCCACTAAACTTTAGCCAAATTGAAATATATATATATATATATATATATATATATATATATATATATATATACAAATTCCACGTGACTGGACAGAACCAAGGTAATGTTGTTTGCCGATGCTTGGAGATGCTGAGATTATTTTTTGAGCTCCGCAATTGCACAAATAATCGTAATTTATTAACGAATTTCTCAAATATTGTAGTTGGATGAAAACTATCAATCATAAATTTGTAGAACAACAGGAAGAACTCCCGATAAAACTTTCTGTGGCTCAATACGAGCTACATAAAACTGTTTTTCCGAGCGTGAAACAAGCCAGCGGATACACGCACAGTGACTCGAGGGGCCAGTCGCGTGGCAATTTAGCGTGTACGCGCGGACTTCCATCGCGCTCGGAAAGCACTATTATGTAGCAGGTATGGAGGAAGGGAAAACTGCGTTGGCACTTTTTCATGTTTCTGTACAATTTTCTTATTAAAGCTTTTCATCAAATTATAATATTTGAGAAGTTAGTTAATTATTTAGGATGAACTGCATAATTAGGCGGAACGCTAAAATATTCTGAGTATCTGCAAGCATTGGCAAACAAGATTACCTTGGTTCTGCCCAACTACGTGGAATTCGCATATTTTTAAGGTTTGGCTAAAGTTACACGTGACACCCTGTATATTGATTGGACTGAATATCCTGTTGCTGCTTTGGTTCTACTAATAATAACATGCAAAATCTTATTCCTTTCAGGTAGCCTCAAGTGCGAATTGCACGTCTGGGAAACATCTTTCTTTTTTCCCAAAGAAAATTGCGTGAGAGAGTACAAATACTACTGTGGAGCAGACACTTACTACATCCTTTATGACAGAGACATATGTCCATATAAAAAAAGTGCTAACGCACTCAGCTCTTTAGACAAAGATTTCTTCAAAAAATATATGTAAACAACAAGTACCCCGGATACCACCTAAAGTTCCTTATATCGTAATGTTGATGCTTCACCTCCCCTAGATGTCAGTTTCTCAGGACTTAAATAAAGCTCTTGTCATGTCATGTCATCAGCAGATTGCTCGAAGCTGTGAGGCGCAATATACGGGTACGCTTGCTTTGAAGAAACAAGACTCCTTCAGGAGAAAGAATAAGTCGCACTCATTGTTACACACACACATATATATATATATATATATATATATATATATATATATATATATATATATATACTTTTTTTTTCAAAACAGTGAATGACAATTTTGGTCTTCTAACATTGGAAACACTTTGCACCAGCTCCATGAACCCAAGCCACTTCCTGCGTGCGAGGCCTTTCAGTCGATCTACGTCTTGCATAGCCCCTGTTTGTACGTGATGCCTTGATAAAGAGTTTCCAAATAAATGGTCATGGTCTTCACTACGCCAAAATCTTCTGTTTATAGAGGATGGGCGTAAATTTGGAATGTGGCCTAGTTTTATGGCTATGTGTGAGGATAGATGTCGGGCGTTCTTGATAACACCCACAAACGGATAAGGCGGAGAGATCCGCTTTTCCTGTGTACGCAACACCTACCGGTTTAGTTTCACGAATTGTGAATGTGAATAGAAGGTACTCGGTATAAGCATGTTAGGCGAAGCTGTACGCGATCATTTCAATGAAATGCGCAATTATATTTCTCCTGATGTCAGCCCAACTTCCCACCATGCGGAGGACGGCTCAGACTTCCTGACATTGGGTCATCCTGAAACAAAATTCTGTGTCCTTGCTACGTTCCGCGACGCTTGAATGGAATTTCCATGATCCTATAAACTGTAGTAATTGAAATAAATTACAAAAAAGTATGCAGACCCTACGCACTCTAGGAATAGATGTTCTGCGAAGCATTTTGCAGGTTGGTTATCAAGCATCATTCGAGGATCTATAGCGTGCACTGATAAACGAACGTGTTTGTGCAAGTTAAACAATTCTATTTGTGAACGAGCTTGTGCGTAACGGCAGCAGCAAGACGACCACTACCCGCCGTGGTTGCTCAGTGGCTATGGTGTTGGGCTGCTGAGCATGAGGTCGTGGGATCGAATCCCGGCTACGGTGGCCGCATGTCGATGGGCGCGAAATGCGAAAACGCTCGTGTACTTAGATTTAGGTGCACGTTAAAGACCCACAGGTGGTCAAAATTTTCGGAGTCCTCCACTACGGCGTGCCTCATAGTCAGAAAGTGGTTTTGGCACGCGAAACCCCATTATTTTTTTAAGACGACCACTACCATTGCATGGCAGCGTTGACATGACGACAGGATGTTTATGTTAAGTGGAAGATACAATAAAGAAGCCATGCAACACTTTTTATGAAAGTCGTAGAAATCTCAGTACAACCGTGTTTTCGCATTTCAGCGCCATTGAAATGGGGCCGCCGTGGCTATAAAGTTATTATTGCTCCTGTCGTTTCAAACATCTAGCAAATTGACAAATGAGGGTGCCATGGCGTCATTATACTCAGCTTAAACGGCGGGGTTTGACGTTGTGCGTGGAGCCGTTAGAAAGCATGATCGGTATTTGCAGAGGAAATTTTCGAATTCTTCTGCTCTAAAGCTGTCGAAGTTCTCAGTAGGCAGAGAAATTACCTCGGTTTTTCTTAAGAACTTCTACGTTAGCATGTTCTTTGACTACAACCAGGTGCTGTGTTATTCTAAATAATAATAATGACAATTTTAAGATTACTAAATAAAGCAGGTGCAACTACAGAAAACATCTACATAACGCGAAGCCTTCACGGTTTCGAAGGCCTCAGGTTCTAATTAATCATATCTCTGTTTTGCAGCGAACAAATAATGCTTTTTTTATGTGAGCCGAATTGATACGGCGTTACAGCACATACCCAATGGTTGCTGGGGCTCACACGCAATCGCCCAGTGGCCTAATGACCACGTACCCAGTGCTCTTGAAGTTCGGGCCATATTTTTAACTAAAGGAAACAAAACTTCTGCAGAAACAACTCCACTAGGGATCTACGTAATGAGAAGCCATCACGGTTTGGTAGAGAATGTTTCTACGAATCATGTGTTTGTTCTCCAGATAACTGTTAATGCGCTTGACGTGTTGCGAATTGATGTGACATGCAGAGCATGGTGCTTGTTGTTGCATATATACAATGGCCACTGGATCACGCACTCAGTGGTCCAAGAAGGAGGCACTTATTGATTTTGGGGATCGGCCCACATTCTTCAACTGCACCATCTTCGGGATCGGCCCCTATTTTTAAGCTATACTGTTTTCTGACTGGGCCGATAGCTTTACACTGCATTATCATCGGGCTTAATAATCTGTAGAGCGACGTATGGTGTGTGGACCTGATGTAAATTCAACCCTCGAAGGGAAAAGCTCAGCGGCCACACGGCACAGACTGCTTCAGTGCTACCGACGCAGACACCGAATTCCAGGTCAGTGCTCGACTAGAACAGAGCGAGTAGCGGATGTGCGGCTTCTCTACTGCTATTTTCTAACCACCAATAGAACTAACATGTTGGCTGAGAGAGCTTCAAGGCGAGTACGCCTACGCATGATGCGGCAGAACTTCCGCAGACTCGATACGCAGCCTATTTGTGCCACTCGAGAAGCTGGCATCAAAGAGGTTCAGCGAAGATCCGCACATACCCACGGGTACATAATCGTGGGATCGCTCAACATTGACATCTCTTGGCACGTGCGTTTGGCGCATAAGCATGGGTACAGCCCACATTAGCGAGTGACCCAAGTTGTTGTCAAGGAGGCTCATAGAAGAGCGGCACACACAGTGACTACACCAGCACATACGTAATGCCCTTCGGGATCGGTCCGTATCTATAGACTGCACTATCTTCAGGATCGGCCCTCACAAAGTTGCTGAACGTCGTCTGATGTTCATCATATACTCGTTACAGAATACTGGGCTGAACTAACGAAGAATTATTTGGTGACCAATTCGTGGAGTATTCGGGTAGGCGGGGTTCATACATCACAGATCTTCAGGTTTTCTTTGTCGCACTTTTGTGATGTGTCGGGAGTCGCTGGCTTGCAGTAATTTCGATCCGACGCTAGAACCTTTTCCTGTCGAGTGCATCATTAAAAGTAATTTTTGCATATGCAAATGTTCCACTTGAAAGCAGCAGTGAGAATTTCCATCAACACCGGAATTTTTTTGTCGTAACGTATATTCACCCGGCCTTACTTTGCACAGTAGTGGTTTCCCTGCGTTATGTTCAGCTACAAGCGCCTATATTTAGGTGAAATGCACCACTCGCTCGCTTCATATGTCACTTGACCAGATAGGAAAGCGACACAGTCATGCCAATATAAAAACTGGCATGTGCATGCATATGCTAACCGCTACAGAGAAAGCAGACGGCGGGAACCTACACCCTTGACACGCCATGTCTATAAGTGTGCCTATGGTCCAGTGGTCTAGAATCGCCGCTGCCCTAGCACCCTAGTCTTCTTTTGGGGTAGTTAGCGGCCTACTTGATTCCCTTAGTAACAGTGAGTCATGAAAGGTACGTTGAGTTTGAACCCTCCAACTGCATTTTTCTGCTCTTACACTTCCCATGCAAAGAACGATCACACCAATTACGCATTCTCTTATTTCGTGATATGCTAACGTCGACATTCTGACATTTTACACAGGCGGAAACATGAATCATAAAATATGACGAGAGGTATCTGCACATTTTAATTCCAAGTTGAACGGCCGTTATTGCTATATATCCACGCTTCACTAGACGCAAACTTACTGTGCTTTCTCCGCATATCAGTGGGACGTTTTCGTTAACTGCAGAAAATTTTGGAAAGAAAGCTTTCTTTGCAAAATAATGCCATCATTTTTATGCCAGTACTGCGTGAAGGAAGAGTAATGAGGGATGCATCCCTACTTATTCTCATCGAGTAGAAAGAAAGCTTTCCATCCTCAAGTTCTAATAAACGTTTATAGAAATTACTGTATTTGAAACTTTAAATTAAATCTTTACTGCAATATTGTTTTGAAATCTTTGCTAGTGTATATGTCGCCGCAACTTCGGAAGGTACATATCTGTTTCGTTAAATGCATGGACATTTCTTTTCAAATGTGCATGAAGTGTAGAAGTTCTTGTGGATGCGGGCTGTGCGAAAAAATTGAATATGAGCTCAGCTTTAGGTACCAGTCCTTAATATAGCTTAGGAATATGTTGTTTACACTGTTACGGAGGATAAAAGAACGGAAAGTGTTGTTGCTGGTCAGCCATGTCAACCATATTGACTCTGCTTGTATATATAATGTAAATACAGTCTGTATATACTCCCAACATCCCTGTAACATATTGGTAGAGGTGCTTGATACCACGACTGGAAACGGAGCTCTGCAGTGGGCGTCGCATCACCGTCCTCACCATGAATCACAGTGAGCACGCAGGATCAACGTTTTTGCAACCTCCAACGTCACCGTCGCCACCTACGTCGCTGTCCCCTTCGATTGTTGTTGTTCAACATACGGATCCCATAACTTTCTGCCGGACTTCTGGATTTAAAGGATGCTGCGCGTACTAAAGTCAGTCCACGTCGAACGATTCGCACCACGTCCTCTGATGGCGACGCATGCTGCTGTGCGGGCTGATCTTCACACGTCGACGTTGCGGCAGTATCGAGAAGTCTATCGCTTGGTTGCAGGACACGTTGGCATTTCGCCTGCTTGAATTGTCGGCACTCTTTGAAAATAGCATCAACTGTAGAGCAGCTTTTGTACATGAGCAGATTGACGGCGTCTGCAGCAAATTCCTTGAGCACATGCCCGACCCTCTCAGCTTCTGTCATGTCGTGATCGGCTTTAGGACAAAGCGAGAGCACGTCCTAGATGTACGAAACACAGGACTCCGTGGAGGATTGGGCATGGGAGGCCCGTTCCTGCGTTGCAGCAATTTTACGGCCGGCTGGTTTGCCAAACAAATCTGTTAACTTCTCTTTGCATTGGTCCCAGCTGGTTAGCTTCTCTTCATCGTTTCGTTCCAAACCTTTGGCGTGCCTTTTAGGTAGAACAAGAGGTTAGGTAGCATAAACGTCGGGTCCCATCTGTTTGTTCCACTCACGCGTTTGTACATAGTCACCCGAGAACAGGGTGTACATAGGCAAGGATGATAACTGTTCCCCTTCCCATCCCGACTGGCTAAATCAAGATATGACAGCGCTGTGTGCCGTGCAGTTGTCGCTCTTGAACTTACAATACCTGGAAATCAGCAGTCACTTTGCGTAGCCCAGGAAAGGACCATGCCCGCTCGTCTAGTCACCATTCCGCACGCGCACAGCTCTCCGGTTTCTCCGCTCACGCCATTATCTCGCCATGGCAGCTGCCGCCATCGTTACAGGCTTCGCGGTCGCGTGTTACGACAGTGGTTCGGGGTTCTTCGATGTTTTATTTCGCCACGCAAGAGGGGAAGGGGGACAACCATAATCTTTGCCAATGACTCCGCCCCGTTGTCAGACTAAACGCCACAAGCAACAGCCGCATCACATCAGGGAGGAGCTTTGCACAAATCCTAACTCTCTTGCAAGCATAATCATGCGAACGACAATTAAAAGTTGGAGTCGGATATCTCGTAGCCCAGACGTGCTAGACGAATTCTTCCAACTGATACTGTGTAGAAACATGGCAGTCTCTAACTTTTCAATGCTAACATGCCCACTTACTGCACTCAAATCCTGTCTTATCTAATTGGCTCACAAGAGGGGAGGAGCACGTTCAAGTGGAGAGGGATTCGATAGGGCCGAGCCACTGCACTGAAAATCGATAAACGGATGAAGAGGGTGGTGCCGGCGTCTGCGATTGGTCCGCTTTCCTTTACTTAGCTTGCGGTGGCTCGTCGACAATCGCGGCGGTATGCAAAGGAAGCATAAGAATGACGCTAAAACGGATCCTCAGCAAAGGAGAGTTGGTAGAACGAGGTGGTAAACGGGCCGAAAGTGCTCGAAAATGTTGCACGGCCACATAGAAAGGTTTATTACACGCAAATAAACCCATGCTCTTCGACAGGTGCGAGTAGCCAGTGCCTGAGCGATCGGCGGCAGCCATCTTTTATCCCTTTCGGAGCGGGGCAGCCTGCGGCTATTCAGAAGAAAATTCAGTTTTCTTCGGCATATTAAAGGGAAGCTGAAAGGTTTTCAAGAAAAAATGAGTGAACATCTGTACATAATGGTTTTCAACCCTCCGAAGTCGAATATCGTATCGAAATTGAGCGAAAGAAAGCGCAAATATATTTTATTTCGACGAAAAGTGCAGCAGCGTCTCGTTTCCGCCTGTGATTGGTCGGGTGCCTCATGACGTCAACTCTAGTAACCGACCGCTGCCGCTGGACATGAAGCGTGGTGCCAGGTAGTTTGGTGCTGTTTTTCTGAGACGGTAATGGAAAATTTGGAGAGACTGCGTTTTTCTGAGGAGTTCGGCGTTACTCCCTACATGTACGAGCCGATTGCGAAGAGCCGGCCTCTCGAAGACGCAAACGATGCTGGCACAAGCAGTGCTTTCGACGCGAACGAAAGCAAAGTCTTGGTATCTCCTCGTGTTGGAAATGCTCTTTGGTGAGTATGTTTTTTGCAAAGCGATCTAGTGATCTCGCCGATTTTTCGCCGATCTAGTGAGCTCGTTTCCGGTCAAACAACTGTAGTGTTGTGTTCCTGCATGCCTCCTCGTGGAACGTAAGCGGGGATGCGATCGTCGGTATTTGTGCGCTGTCCAAAGCTGTCGGCAATCTACAAAGAGGATTTAAACGCGTGAAAAGCTTCCCGGTTCATGCAGTACGTGTAGTGACCTTCTTCTGTTGACTACCACGTTGACTACCGCTCACGTTGATTACCACTCACGTTGATTACCACTCACGTTGACTACCACGTACGTTGACTATCACTCTACATACACGCAGACGCACCAACAAAGGAATGCAGGGTCGATCGAAGCAGATTACGATGGCACGCACGCAGAAACAAGCGCGGGCAGGCACGGTCGCGGACGCTGCGAAGGAACGAAACACTAGAGTTGACGTCACAACACCGCGGTTTCCGGTCTCCGGTCGCATCGTCAGCGTCAGCAGCAGCGCGCAGCATTCGACGGGGGGCGGAGCTACAGCGCAATTTCAACCGACGATTACGTCGCTCCTAATTGAAAAAAAAAACCCAAATTTTACCTACATGGTTTATAAGGTTCCCGCATCCGTATATGAGCGTCTTATTGAATTCGACAGACTCTTCAGCTTCCCTTTAATGCATCTTCATCGCGTACACGTCACTTTGACGCGGTGAGTTTTTGCGGTTATGTGACGTCGCGTGAGAGGCAGGTGAAGTGGGCGCAGCCCGAAAATTTTTGACCAATGGCCGAGGGCTAATGGCGAAGAGGCGTCGAATCAGAAATAACTATTTTTCTTTTGTTCGGTCAAATCATGCATAATGCGTGTGTACACGTATATCAGATGAGGAGCTATCGCGGTTTTCGTGACGTCGCGTGACAGACAGGTGAAAGGGGGGGTGGTCCGAAAAGTTTTTGATTAATCGCGGAAGGCTGATTGCAAAACTGGAATAGAAAAGTTTGGAATAGTTTTACGTTATAGCGCCCCTGGCCACATACCTTGGGCCTATAACATAAACCTATTCCAGTATGTTTGTATTCCAATCTCCTGACGTAAAATTTGCGTAACCACCGACGCAAGCACCGGGCGGTCACCCGCAGGGTTGTCGGAACAGACCAATCAAATTCTCTCTTCGTTCATTGGATGTCACTTTTGTTTGCTTGAAAAACGAATAACATTGCCAACACTGATCCGCTTGTCGTATCTAATCGGCTGACAAGAGGCGAGGAGAACCCTCAAGTGGAGAGGGATTCCATGGGGCAGAGCCAGTGCACTGAAAATCGATAACCGAATGAAGAGGGTGGTGCCGGCGTCTGCGACTGGTCCGCTTTCCCTTACTTAGCTTGCGGTGGCTGGTCGAAAATCGCGGCAGCATGCAACGGAAGCTTAAGAATGACGCTAAAACGGATCCTCAGCAAAGAAGAGTTGGCCGAATGAGGTCGTAAACGTGCCTAAAGTACTCGAAAACGTTACACGGCCACGCAAGAAGTTTTATTTTAAGCAAATAAACCCATGTTCTCCGGCAGGTGCGTTTAGCCAGCGCTGAGCGATCGGCGGCAGCCATCTTTTATTCCTTTTGGAACGGGGCAGCCTGCGGCTATTCAGAAGAAAATTCAGTTTTGTTCGGCATATTAATGCATCTTTAATGCGTACACGTCACTTTGACGCGGTGAGTTTTCGTGGTTTTGTGACGTCGCGTGACAGGCAGGTGAAGTGGGTGCAGCCCGAAAGCTTTTGGCCAATAGCCGGGCGCTAATTTTGAAAAGGCGTCGTATCAGAAATAGCTGTTTCTCTTTTTTCAGTCAAATCATGCATAATCAGTGCGTACACATCATATCAGACGGAGAGGTATCGCGGTTTTCTTTACGTCGCGTGACAGACAGGTGAAGTGGGGGTGGTCCAAAAACGTTTTTGACCTATTGCGGATGGCAGATAGCAGAAATAGAATAGAAAAATTTGGAATAGTTTTACGTTATAGCGCCCCTTATTAGCACAAGTGGTCTTCGCGTGCCTCCCATTGCCCAATTTAAGAAACCGTAAAGCTTAATTTTGAACACCCTGTATTTTTCTCTAAGACGTTTACTTCCCAAAGGAATGGAAGCATGTTTTTTAGAGTGCTATATTCAGTTTATCTGGAATAGCTATTTTTGAGAGCAAAAATAAGGTCATACATCACGGCTGCACCTGTGTTCCGAGCTGGCAGCTGTGTACTTTTCCGCTTTCCCGCACGTACGCGCACATATACACATACGCAAAAAGAGCAACCTAAGGAAAGTGCATTTATATAGAGACAGGCTATATTGCACAAGTTTCAGCAAATTGACGGCGTTGCGGCTAAAGTTGCCACTGTTGCTTTGTTGAGTTAGTTCAGAAGCAGTAACCGGAAACAAATGAAATGCAATTTCTGGCACTTATATCTTTCATTGCACTTGCAAGAGGTAGCTTTGATTACACTGGCAGGGCTACAATGATGGATCTTAAATCGGTGAGTTACAGCGGATAAGTTTGCTTGTTATACTAGCGCACAACTAATTCATTTCAATATGATCATAAAATCCCAATTTGTATATTATAGATGCCGACTGGCAATCATAAATTTTTGTTCCTTATATATATATATATAAGGGGAGTTTGAAACTTCTACACGCTGGACTCGACGTAACAGATGCAGGACAGAGACGACGATCTTCTATATATCGTAAAGCAGAGTGAAGCAGACAATCGGTCTTCTGCCAGAATGCTTGTCTCCTTCTGCCTCTTCACCTTCTCTAGCGCTCGCCGGCCAATCACCCTAGCCTGAGCGCATATCTTTCTCCTCATTGCACTCGGCCACCCTGCTGAAGATAGCTCTGACGGCTGTGAGAGTGCGCTGTTGGAAAACCGTTGCATAGAAGATTTGGGAATGGAAGTAATCGTCCTTATGACTGTCCAGTGCGCTACCGCTTCTTTGGGGTGGGCGCTGACTGTTACACTCTGGTGGCAGCTTTCGCCGATGATTATCTTTTCGCAGTTGAAAAAACGGGGCAGGCGATCTCAGACACTGAACCACCGTTTGTCTCACAAAGTGGAGTCGATCGCACTGGTTGCGATGGGTCGCAGTGCGAAGGTGCTCGACCCTCCTGGTCTTGACAAAGCGTCGCGTGCAGCCGGACTGTCCTTTTGACAAGCTTTACCATCGGCAGAAGATGAATGGCCTGTGATGAACACCAGTCAGCAAAAGCATACGGACCATAATGTCACCGAAAATACTGAATGTGTTCGTAATTGACATGCATAAACTGAAATTGACGAGTACACAGGAAAGTTCGCAGTGCCAAGTTTGGACTACAGTTAACAATTTGAATTTCCATGCACAGGCAGAGGAAAATAACGGCTTTATCTAGCAATGCGTGGTTCGTATACTTTTGCTCATGGGTGTATGGTGTGAAAGGCGGTGTTCCAAGCTTTTGGAAGTTCGAAGCAGGGGACAGTTATGCTTTCGCCGAAACCAATGGTTTCTTGCGCGCCTGGTTTCTTATACGTCTCTTGTAGACTCTTAGCAATGAACGAATGTTTCCGCATTCGGCAGATGACTGCGGCGAACTCCGGAGGTGTGGTTCCCACAGGGCTGCAAGTACTTTGTGTCAGGCCCGTCATAATCCTGTGCGTAGGGTAAGGATAAATAATCATATATTATATCGTCGATCTGCAATGCTGGCGTGCTACCACTCCAGAATCAGTGGACAAATTGGTGGGGTCCTGGAGTGCAAGAACTATATCATCGGAGCTCCTCGAAATACTAGATGGTGGTTTATCCTTACCCACGGCACCGGAAAATGATGACGGGTCCGCGATACCCAGCGGTAAAGCTGGCCGGTGTTCTTTAATTCGAAGCTCGTTTCCGACGGCCGTCGTTTTGAGCTGAGCCTCGAGTATGTGTCCGGAGACCCCCTTGCAGAAAGCCACAGATGGCGCGGTTGTACGCCAAGTGCTGTCTACGGCCTGGTATCAGGCTAGTACCATAGTCCGATGAGCCGGCGCACCCATGTGCCCAAGCGAAAGCGAGCATCGCAATGCGTTACCGACCGCAGGGAACTTGATATGATCTCGGGCTCTGACAGTGACGGTGTTGCGTAGGACGTTCAAGCAGAGTCCGAGATCCGTGGCGGAAAGGTAGCTGGCAACCAGGGTCTACAGCAGAGCAGGTCGCGAGCCCATGTGTTGCCATCTCAGAAGTTCGGGTGGCATAGGCGGCCATGCAAAAGTACCAGCGCGCTGTCCACTTCGTCACTCTGGGGTGGAAGCGACGGCAACACCAGGTGAGCCGGTGCCTGCGGCAGGACAGCCTGAAGGCCTCTCTACCGAGGCGCTGCTGGGCATGACTGTCGTGCCAAACGGTGTACATCTCTCGCCCGTTCACATAGCAGAGCTGGTTAGACTCACCGCAGGCACACAAGGGCAGGCCGAAAGTAGCTCAAAATCTTCAATTCATTCACGCCCCGACCAGTACCTGATGCCTCCGCACTGGTGCCATTCCTTAGCGCCACCGCGAAGTCAGTTCGCGCAACCACCCATTTCACGTGGTCCAGCCAGGCATGGCGAGTTTAAAGTACGTTGGCCGTTTCCACCCAAAGGTCAGCGTTATCCTGAAACCCGCCTAACTCTGGTAGTACCGAAACAACTGGCGATGCTAAAGCTGTAGGCGAGAATTCGGAGGATACCCAGGCGACGTAGTCCAATTGCTCTTAGAGCGGTGAGATGGATCGCACGAATTCCTTGAGGCTGTCAGGCGAGCCTCTCGAGTGGTCACGAGCTGCATCCACGGAGAATACGGCAGTGGCTTCAGCCCTCACGGCACCGGGACCCAAGGCCGAAGGAGCTGGAATGCCATCAATTGAGCCAGGGCCAGTGCCGACTGCAGTCCTCACTGCCGTCGGAAGCATAGCTGGGGGACCGGGAACGGCATCCCTTGTTTGCTCAGAAGTTCATGCTGTGCCGGGGAAGATATCCGTGATAAAGGAAGCGTGCACGGCCTTCCCTTGCCGCAGGAAGCATCCAAGAAGACGCGGTCTCACGAAGACTGTCCTTTAGGTTGCGTGTTCGTCGACTGCATCATTGTAAAGGAGAGTGAAGTAGACAATCGGCCGCCCACCAGAACGCCTGCTTACTTGTATCCTAATCATCTCTAAACGCAGCACCCTAGCGTGAGTGCATCTTTTTCTGTTCATTACAGTACACACACACACACACACACACACACATATATATATATATATATATATATATATATATATAATAGAGAGAGAGAGAGAGAGCAGCGAGAGGTAGTACAGCGGATCGAGCACAGAAACAAGGTTTGTCTCTCGCATCGTCGTTCTCTGTCTCATATCACAAGCCCCACTGCTCCTTAGTTTACAGTACAGTTATCTCCCTCGCGGAAAAGGAAGCCGTCCCGGTGACCTACGGGTAGGACAACAAAAGCGGGTCATAGCACGGCTTTAGACCGTGGATATGCACGATTTCAAATCCTCGACGGCGATGATCCAAAGGTAGGTCGAGGGGTTCCACGATATAGTTGACTGGAGACGTTTGGTTGATCACGCGGTATGGGCCTTGGTACATGGACGCGAGTTTCGGTGACAGTCCAGGGGTAGGGGCTGGAACCCAAAGCCACACTAGCGAGCCAGGAGAATAGGATACAGGGGTATGGGAAATTTCTCGATGTTGCTTCTGGCGTTGCTGGCCTTCTGCCGTAAATATACGGGATAGCTTGCGACACTCTTCTGCGTGTGCAACAGCTTCGGATAAGGTAGTGGTTTCCGTGGTGTCAGGGCGGTACGGAATGATAGTATCTATTGTAGAAAAAGGTTCGCGTCCGTACAGAAGAAAGAGGGGCGAAAATCCCGCGGTAGTCTGCGTGGCGGTATTATAAGCGTAGCTCAGAAATGGTAGAACATGGTCCCATTTGCTTTGGTCGTATGCAACGTACATGGCCAGCCACGGCCGGACTTGACTCTCTCCTCCGCACTCCCTTAGGGCCTTCGCAACGCGACAGGAGTACACGGAACATTTTCTTGACGAGTAGCTCGATGGCTCGCCGCATGAGGTCGCTACCACCTCACCGTGTCCGCAGCGCGAAGGCACGCGTGGTGGTTCTACATATCATTTTCTTGAGTAGCTCCTGTCCCGATTAGCGACTTTCTTCTGCATACAACGTTCGTCATGCTTGTCCGCTGATGCCCACGATATGAGTGTTGGCTTCGTCCCTGCAACCCTGATCTGATTTTGTTGAAGCAGTTACCTAACCACTTCTGTGCATGGCGGCGGCGTCTGAAGCAGCATGCCTATGCCACCGATCCCTCACGTGCTCCCTATTATGTGCCAGCGTTTGCAGCTGAATTTGTGAGCTCTCTCCGTGGGATCGTCGCAAGCGTGAAAGCGTTTTCTTCCTACTGCCTCAAACGCTATCCCTGTGTAGCCATGGTGTACTGCTGCGTGCCACTTTGCAAATCTCAGCAGGGGAAGACGCCCGGCGTTTCCTTTCACGAATTTCTCAGCGATGCGGAACTCTGTTCTAAGGGGTTAAGAAACATTTCCCGTGAAAATCTCGTCATCAACGACAAGTCCGCATCAACTGTAGTGTGCAGCAAACACTTCAATTAAAGCGATTATGTTCCCGGATGCTGAATACAGAAGTTCCTTGCAGGACTTGTACCGACCATTTTCGAACTCTACATGGTGCCAGCTACAAAAAGACCGCGTAAGGACCCTGCATGTCGTGACACCCGAGCTCCTGGAAATTCATCAAAGCGAAAAGCATAGTCGCCGTTACCTGCTCATGAAGATTTAGGTGCCCGGGATGAGGTAACCGAGGAGAGACAAAGTGCTTCAACACAAACCAACAGTAACGACGCTCACCGAGCTAGTCGCTACCTTGTCAGGAACAAAAGGCTTCGGGCTCAGGTTGCCTACAAAGAAGTGGATCCTTTGTTCACCCTATTGCACGAACAGGAAAAAAGTGAACTGCACTATCCAACTCGCATGTTCTTGGCACTTTTGGACAAAATTGTGGCTTTCTTCGAAACGGCTGCGAAGCACCTTCCGCGAACGAAAGTGCACGAAGTGCTGCAACTTCTGGTTACGCAATACCTTGACCAATTGCCTATTTTGAAGTGCCCAGAAGATGTTGGCATTAGTCACACGAGGCGCACAGCTGGTGTGATTGCTGACAAGTTTGTACGACTACTTTTAGTAAATTACACAAAGATGATAGCGAAAAAAAGAGAAACCAGTTGCTTATGTACATAAGCCACCAAGAAAATATTTTAGCCTTTAATGTACATGATGTGAAGGTTGTTGGTACCAAAATGCACTGTATTTGAGTGCACTGTATTAATCAATCAATAAATACTTTGTAGATGTAAGTTTTTTATTTTGGGTGTAGCCTCGCAGTATCTGTACATCTATTATAATTGAAGTTCTTGTACTGGATTAATCATTTGCCCTTAGTAACGACATGTGCATTCATTAATTGTGGGCGTTGGCTTAACCTTCTCCTTTAATCTTTCCAGCGTCGTCTGCTACAGGCTTACGGCTTCAAGCAGAAGCTGTAAGCCGTTTCATTCACATATGAAGCTATGACGTTGACTATTGGCACTGAAAGTAATGATTAAGCTTAAACATTGGAGATAAGTTGCGTCCAGCAGCCGACGTTACGTAGATATTACTCGTATGCTGCCTGCCCGAGCACATCTGCGAATGCGCTATGTGGAGGCCGCAGCGGTTAAGGTGACTTTAGCAACGGTGAGCTGACAGCGCCACCACAGAGCTGCGGCGGCAGGTGGCAGCATCCATCATTGCAAAGGCCGTAAGGGAGCGCGGAGGAGCTAGTGTGAGTCGAGACCGGCCGTGGGCCAGCATGTCACCAAGAGTGCGATTAAAGCGCTCAGTCATGCCATTTGTTTGCGAATGATATGCAGTAGATATGCAGCATTCTTTGAGGAGAGCCTCGATGACGTCGGAGAGGAAGACGCGGCCTCTGTCACTAATTCCCTGGGAGCTCCGTGGCGAAGGATGATGTGGCGCAGGAGAAACCAGGCAACATCACGTGCAGAAGCGCTGGACAAAGGTGAAGTTTCCGGATAGCGCCTAAGATGGTCGATGGCCACGATTATTCAGCGATTGCCGTCTGATGTGGTTGGCAGAGGTCCATAAATGTCCATGCCTACTCGATCAAAAGCACGTGCTGGGCAAAGCAACGGCTGCAATGGGGCGGTTGAACGACGAGGGGGATCTTTGCGGCGTTGGCAAACGAGGCAGGCGCGGACATAATGACGGATGAATCGATACACATGCCTCGCCAGTAGTAACGCAGGCGTAGACGCGCGTATGTTTTTAGTACGCCTGCATGCTCGCACTGGGGTCGTCGTGGAACACTGCACAAATGTCCGTACGCAGATGCCGAGGGAGGACAAGCAACCATTTGCGGCCGTCCTGGAGGTAGTTACGACGGTAAAAGAGCCCGTCGCGAATGGAAAAGTGATGTGCTTGGCAACGTTATGCGCGATTGGTAGTGGGTGTCGATGGAGTGGACACGAAACTCAGCATGGACACGATCCATGGGTCTTTCTTCTGTTCCAGAAGCATGTCCGTGGCAGCAAGGGTAGACTCGGACAATGAGGCCTTCGGGTAGCCAACCTCGTCTGTTAGTGGCGAACGAGACAAGGCATTCGCATGCGAAAGTTTTCGGCCAGAACGGTACAGCCCTCGCATGTCGTACTCCTGCAGTCGAAGGGCCCATCGAGCAAGACGACTGGATGGTTCTTTTAAGGACGACAGCCAGCACAGCGGGTGGTGATCAGTTATCACGTCAAATGAGCGTCCATAGAGATACGAACGGAATTTGGTTATGACCCAAATTATATTCAGGCGTTCTTTTTCTGTTACCGAATAGTTTGATTGGAGTTTAGTGATTGCACGACTGGCGAAGGCGACGACGTACTCATCGAAGCAAGCCTTTCTCTGAGCGAAAACGGTACCAAGGCCGACGCCACTGGCATCCGTGTGTATTTCAGTTGGAGCGCTTGAGTCGAAATGGTGCAGGATTGGTAGTGATGTCAGAAGACTACGCAGCTTTGTGAATGTGGCATCGCAATCCGGTGACCAGGTCGAAAGGTTGTGGCCACCACGAAAAAGCGCGTTAAAGGTGCTATTATGGTGGCGAAATTGCGGATGAAACGGCGGAAGTATGACGCTAAGCTAATGAAGCTGCGCAGTTCTTTCAAGCTCGTTGGTCGCGGAAACTGGGCAACAGCTTGTAGTTTCGCCGGATCAGGGAGTACACCTTCTTTCGACACGACATGTCCGAGGATGACCAGCGGCCGGGCAGGGAAGCGACACTTCTTCAAGTTAAGCTGGAGGCCAGCATCGGCGATGCACTTGGGGACGGGTTCAAGTCGATATAAGTGGGAAGGGAAGTCCGGTGTAAAAATGACGATGTCGTACAAGTAACACAGGCATATCTCCCATTTGAGGCAGCGCAAGATGTTGTCCATCATTCTTTCAAATGTGGCAGACGCGTTACACAGGCCAAATGGCATCACGGTGAATTCAAATAAACCGTCAGGTGTGATGAAGGCCGTTTTTGATGGTCTGACTGGGCCACTGGCACTTGCCAGTACCCGGATCGTAAGTTTAAAGGTGAGAAGAATTCGGCGCCTTGGAGGCAGTCTAGCGCGTCGTCAATACGGGGTAGTGGATAAACGTACATGCGGGTGATCTCATTGAGTCGCCGGTAGTCCACAGCAAAAGCGCATTGTGCCATGTTTCTTTTTGACCAGCACTACAAGAGAAGCCCAGGGACTGTGCGAAGGTTGTATGACGCCGCGTTGTAGCAAGTCTCCAACTTGCTCAGTGATGACGCTACGTTCCGTGGCGGATACACGATATGGCCGGTGGCGTAAAGGCGCATGGTTGCCGGTGTCGATGTGATGGACAACAGTGGAAGTACGGCCTAAGCGAGATTGTTGTATGTCGAATGGCGTGCGAAAGCGGTCAAGGAGATCGACGATCTAGACGTGCTGGCTTGGAGTGAGGTTGGGATCGATACATCGGGAAAATGTTGGGTCACACAGCGGCGTGGGAGGAGAAATTTGAAGGGCCAGAGCTTCAACCGGAGGAGAAGCCGGGTAGTCAGGCACATTGTAAAGGAAGCTTGGTTCGATTTCGTCAGCATAACCAAGACATTCATCGCGGAGCAGGCTAGCAGGACAAGGAAACAGGTTCGATATATAAAGTGCGCTGGAACCATAATGAATCGCAAAAAGGTCAAAAGAAAGCAAGAACGGATGACGGCGAGCAACAAGCTTAGACGGCGTGAAAGTAACTGTGGAGTCGGAAAACCCACCGAAGGAAACGAGTATAAGTGCGGCAGAGTACGGAGGAATCTCGGTGTCGGAGGTGACGAACACACGACCGGAAGCGACCTCATTATCTTCAAAAACAGTGTGGCCGAATGGCGACAGCGAGAGTTCAGCACGGCCACAATCTATAACGGCATGATGAGAGAACAGAAAGTCCCATCCTAAAATCATGGCATAGGAACAGTGATGCAGAACAACGAACTCAACATGGTATAAAGTGCCGCTTATAACAACACGCACGGTACACTTCCCTAAGGGCTCAATTGGCGCAGCGCTTGATGTACGTAAGGAAATGGCAGACTATGGCATCGCGACTTTTCTTAGGTTAAGACGAAGCTGGTTCGAAATCACTGATATTGCTGCTCCCGTGTCTACAAGCGCATGAACGGCAATGTCTTCTGCATAAACTTCGATGACGTTCGCAGGAAATAAATGAAGTCTTCAGGAGTTCGTTAAGATCGCAGTTCTTGCCTCCGGAACTGCGGTCCTTAGTTTTCCTCTCGTATAGCTTCAGGGCGACGGATAAGCGACGACAGAGAACGCCGACGGGGAGACGGAAACCGACGGGTATTGAAGGTTCGGGAAGCAGGAGGCGAGGCTTCGAAGGACTGAGCGGCAAAAGTGTAACGGGTCGGAGAGTGGAAACCGTTGCCTTGTGCCCTCGGAGAATCCGAAGGATACCATCTGCGCCGGCGGCACAGCCGTGCTACATGCCTAGGTAGGCCGCACGAATAACAGATAGGCCGGTTGTGATGGGTGCGCCATGGATTGAGAACAGCGGGCGGAGACTAATGAAAATATTGGCGAGGTGGGCGCACGGGCTGCTCTGGCGGCCAGTAGCTGCTTGTAGGTGCACATGTTGCAGCTGCTTGCGAAAGCGAGGGAAAGGCGCTGGCAAGTCTGGGTTGAATAGCTGGAGACAGAGGCCTTGGATTCGCGACAACGGCAGCGTACGTAAGTGGAACAGGCGTAGGAGGCGGTTGATGAGCAAGTGGTACTGCGTTAACGACTTGTTCTTGTATCGCCTGACGGAGCTCGGGAGACAAGGGCGACTCTGACGCTGGACTGACTGGCAGGCGAGACAAATTGCTTCATTTGGTCGAACATTGCTGAACTGCAGGAGCAGCACTGACACCATCACTCAAAGCTGAAAGCGCGACGTCCGGAGCGAGAGCGCGGCGAAAAAAGCCGTCCTTTGCGCAGCTCCTCATACCTCTGGCAAAGCGTTATGAGGTTGTTGACCATCTGAGTATTCTTTTCCAAAAGCATTTGGAAGGCGTCATCTTCTATGCCTTTCAAGATGTTCTTGACCTTGTCATCTTCGGTCATATCTGGGTTGATACGCCGACAAATGTCAACTACATCTTCAATGTAGCTTGTAATAGTTTGGCCCTTTTGTTGGGCACGACAGCGAAGCTGTTGTTCAGCCCGAAGTTTGCGCACAGCAGGCCGACCGAAGACTTTTTGAAGTGTCGTTCGGAATGCTGTCCAGGTGGAAAATTAGGCGTCATGGCTGCGGAATCAAAGATGGGCGACCCCGGAAAGGTAGAATGGCACGTAACCAAGCTTGTCGGCTTCAGTCCATTTGTTGTGGGCACTCACTCGGTTGTACGATGGCAGCTAGTCCTCTACGTCATGATCGTCAGTGCCATTGAATATGGGAGGATCCCGTTGGCGTGGCGCACCAGGACAGACTACCGGAGGCGGTGCCTGGGGTGGATCGATAAGACTAGTTTCCTCAGGCAGGGGACATGAGACAAGGATCGTACGGCTTCGGAGTTCCAGGGTTGCAAAAGCTGCAGCACCTTCCACCAAATCTCGTGAAACACTTTGGGCAGTAGGCGTTCGCGACTAGAACGATAGAGCAGCGAGAGGTAGGACAGCAGATCGAGCACCAAAACAAGGTTTGTCTCTCCCGTCGCCGTTTTCTCTGTCATAGCCGCAGCCCCACTGCTCCTCAGTTTACAGTACAATATATATATATATATATATATATATATATATATATATATATATATATATATATACATACATACATACATACATACATACACACTTTTGTGTGTATATATGTTTCTATCTATGTGTATGTGTGTGTATGGCAGTCACTGTTATAGGTTTATTTGTGCATAATGACTTTCGCAAGTGAAATTTCCTTGCATATGTCTGCTTAAGCATCGCCCAAGCACACCACGTTTTGACCATCTCAACCCTCCAGAACCTTGCTTCTGCGGCTGCATGGGTCAGTCATGCAACAGCAGCTGCACTTGGTGTTAACGTTCATTGAAAACAAGAGCTTTCTTTAAGAGCCTTGTGAAGGTGACGGCCAAATATGTTTACGCGCACACTGAACGTGAAAAAAAAATTCGCATCCTTTAACTCCTTGACACTGGGAGTAACTGAGCAGAATGTATTGTAGGTCTTCATCGTCATTACAAACGATTTGCGAAAACACAAGGAAACCAGGATTAAAGATGCGCAACGAACTGCCGTGATTTCGCGCATCGCTTATTACGAATCCGCTCCGATTTGCCTAACTTGCAGACTTTCACGATCGTCAAACTGGCAAACTTATTCGAATGAAACCGGCATTATTCTCGTATATTTTATTTCAGTTTCTTCAGGCAGAAGATAAAATATATATGTACTACAGAAGTTATTCCCGTCAAATAAGTGGCGGCGATCCAAGATGTATCTACATCAACTACATAAGACTTTTGAATGCGACGGCTATTGATTTCGTAGAGGCTTATCGAAAGCATGACGGAAGGTGAGTAACCTTCTGCCACAAGCTCCGATCAAATAGAAATAAAACCTTAAGTGCTTGACAAATTTATGCTGATTTTCTGCTAACAAAACTTTATTTGGGTGTCGTAAAGTGTGCAAAACTTTCTCTGTACAACAATGTGTTAAGCAATACGCACTATCTCTGCGGAAAGCGGCCGGTAATATAAGGATGCATTAGTGTCGTGAAGGAGTGTAGGGAACGAGTATAAATTGTACATATGTGCCATTTCAGCGTAATTATTCACAACTTTGGCAAGTACAGCGCATTATAGTGCGTTATAGCGCGGTGTTCCCAAAAGCCTCCCCCCCCCCCCCTATGCACCTCGTTTTTTTTCTTCTTCTTTCTTTTTTTTTCGTGTCCCCCCCTTTTTTTCTCTTCTTTTCTTTCTTTTCTTTTCTTCCCGCCTTCCCACTCTCCCGATATCGTGCCCTCGTAAGACGAACCACGCTCACAGAGGTCAGGCGACAGTGCTCGTTCTTCTTGAAGTCCCTCCCTTTGCAAACAGCTGCCACCTACAACAACCGCACGTGACGTCACTGCACTAACCATTTAAAACTAACATGCCGATGATGACGAGGCCACCTTTGATGAAGATAGGTCCTCCTATCGAAACGAGGAAGAACTCTTGCGAGTAGCCGGCTCACAAGACCCTGACGGCGGGGAAAGCAACCACAGACAACCATCTCCCGCACCCAGATCCAAGTCCAGGTCCAGATCCAGATCCATGTCCAGGCCGGGTGCGCGGGGACGACCGATCTCGAGGTCCAGGGACAGATCCAGATCCAGGTCTAGGCCGGGAGCGCGGGGACGACCGACCTCGAGGTCCAGGTCCAGGAACAGGGACAGGACCGGGAGTGGGTCCATATCCACCTCAAGGGGGACGAAGCCCGACACGAAGGGGAAGAATCAAGAACAGACGACACCAGCAAAGGTGAGCTGGTCAGACGAAGTGGCCAATCGCGAATCGGGAAGGTCCGGCAATACCAGTAACGATAGGGGCAGGTACGATCACATAGAGGAACGCGTGAAGGAATATCGAACGGAAAACCAGCTACTCAGACAGGAGCTAGAAAAGGCAAAAAAACAAAACAGCGAATCAGCCAAAAAAATTGACGAACTACAGAAAACACTTAATGAAATACTTACCAAAATGCAGACACAATCGTCGCCCCCGTCAGCCGCCTTCGCCTCCGTCTCCACCCCATCCACTGAAGCCATGGAGGAGGAAGTGGATATCTTAGCAGATGTAGCACACCCACTGGGCGCCAAGCGTAAAATCCCGGAGACCAAGACCACCGAACAGGTCGCTTCGGTACAGGAGGTCAAGAGACCCCGACCTAGCACAAAAAAAACTGACGTGCTTGAGGACATGCTCAACAAACTCTCTGACAAAATGGAGAAAATGTTCGAGATGCTGGCGGCGCGCATTAGTGACAGCGAGGCAGAGAGGAAGGCGCAGGCCCTAAAGTACGACAGGCGGCTCGCAGAGCTGGAGAAGAAGCTCTCGTAAAGATGGCGGGCACCAAAAAGGGAAGACTCGTCATCTGGCAGTGGAACTGCCGCAGCTTCTCAAACAAAAAAGCAACAATGACACAACACATTAAATTGACCGCAAAAAGACAAAAGCCCGACGTAATCATTCTCCAGGAAACATTCGACCACGCCAAAATTGCCGGGTACGCCACCCACAAACAACGCACAAAAGGGACGGGGAGGGACATAGTCGTGACCACATTAGTCAAAAAAGGACTGGTCGCGATCCCGAGAATTATGAGAAACATTACGGACATTAGCCACATCCTCATAGAAGTCGTGCCACGCAGCAAGAAGGAGAGCAGCACTTTCGTCCTGAACGTCTACAGCAGCCCGTCCAAAAAGGGCCTAACACACAATTTCGAAGATTTAATAAACGAAACGTTGACCATCGCCGGCGACAACAGGCTCGTCATCGGTGGAGACTTCAACGCTCCACACACGCAATGGGGATATGGACACTCGTCCAAGAAGGGAAAAAATCTGGCCGACCTCATAGAAAAGGCCGGCCTAACCCTTCTCAACGAGCCGGCTTCACACACCAGAGTGGGTGCGGGCCCCCATAGGGACACCACACCAGACCTAACGCTATGCAGGAGAGCCGGGAGAATCACCTGGGAGAACACCTTCGAGGACCTGGGGAGCGATCACAGGATACTCAGCATAGCCCTAGGAGAGGCCCGCGTCACGAAGGGAATAAAACATAAGTTCCGGCTAGTAGACTGGGACAAATTCCGCAAAATCAGAGACGAAAAAGAACAGGGACCCATAAGAAACATAGAGGAATGGAACGGAGAGCTGCTACGAGACGTAGAAAAGGCCACGACCGAGATGGAGTGGGACGACTGGGAGGCTCGACGCGAACATGAAGACGACGACAGCGGTGGTGGTCACTCTCCGCGGATGGACAGCAGGCTCGCGCACCTCGTACAAGCCAAAAAATCCATCCAGAAACGGCTGCAAGGGCAAAAACACAATAGAAATCTAAGGCGCAAAATCGCGGAACTAAACAAGACCATCGAAGCACACTGTGCCCAGTTATGCAATCAGGATTGGGACGAGGTATGCGACGCCATGGACGGCAACATCAACACGGGCAAGACGTGGAAGATCCTCAAGCACCTGCTCGACCCGTCGGGAACGAAGACAGCGGCGAAAGCGGAAATGACCAAGCTCAGACACAAGTACAAAGGAAACATCCGTGAAATGGGTGATGAAATCGTCAAGCTCTACCTTGAGAGACCTCCAGCCGTTGAACACCGGAACTACTCGGGCTCTCCCAACGAAGACCTCGACAGAGATTTCTCCCAGCAAGAAATCAAGGCGGTCCTGCAGACCATCAAGACCAAGTCGGCTCCGGGCCCCGACAAAGTGACCAACAAGATGCTCCGGAATCTGGACGACCAGGCAACGAGCCGCTTGACAGACTACATCAACGAGTGCTGGCGGAACGGCTGGATACCCGACGAATGGAAGAGGTCCGACGTGATCCTCATCCCGAAGCCGGGTAAACCCTTAGAAATACAGAACATGCGGCCGATCTCTCTCACTTCCTGCGTTGGTAAAGTGATGGAGCACGCTTGCCTGAGTAGAGTTAACGGCTACCTGGAGTCAAACGACCTGTACCAGAGCAACACGATTGGCTTCAGAAGAGGGCTCTCTACACAAGACGCCATGATACAACTAAAGGAGCAAGTCATAGATACCACGGGGCGGGGCTTGAGGGCAATACTTGGACTTGATCTAAAGAAGGCCTTCGACAGGGTCAAGCACACGGCCATACTCGACAGAATCGTGCAACTCGGCCTGGGCGAACGAACGTATAATTTTATCCGAAATTTCCTTACGGGAAGAACAGCCAGAATCAGACTGGACGAGGAGGAGAGTATCCAGGTGGACATGGGCAGCGCTGGCACGCCGCAAGGGTCCGTCGTGTCACCGATGCTCTTCAACCTCGTCATGATCGGACTATCGGAAAAACTGGACCGAATAGAAGGCATTAATCACACCGTTTATGCAGACGACATTACGATTTGGACCACGAAAGACGCAAGCGAGGGCGATATGGAGAACAGGCTTCAAGGGGCGGTGGAGGCAATCGAAAATCATCTAGAGGGCACCGGACTTGAATGCTCGCCGGAAAAATCGGAATTGCTGCTCTACCGCCCCAGGAGGTTCGGCAAACCGCCCAGAGACGTAGCGGAACTACACAAAAGGGGAATCAGATTAACCACGAGGAAAGGCACGGAGATACCCATGGTCCAAAAGATTAGAGTCCTGGGTCTCTGGATCGAAGCCAGGGGAACAAACACGGAAACTATAACACGCCTGGAAAAGAAAGTCACGGCGGCCATTCGGCTAATACAGAGAGTCTCCAACAACAGGAGGGGCATTAAAGAAAGAAACGTCGTACGGCTCGTTCAGGCCTTCGCGATCAGCCACGTCGCGTACGTGGCGGCATTCGTCCACTGGAACAAGGCCGAGAAAGACAGGATCGACGCGCTCATTAGAAAAGCGTACAGAACAGCTCTGGGTCTCCCCCAATACACAAGAAACGAAAGGTTACTACAACTCGGCGTGCATAACACGCTGGAGGAGATAGCAGAAGCACAGAGAATAGCGCAACTCGAAAGACTCTCCGGAACCAAGGCGGGCAGAGAAATCATGGAAAAGATCGGCATAAACTACCACGGAATGAACGGCCCCAAGATGCAGATTCACCCAGACGTCCGAGCCGCAATTAACACGGAAAATATCCCGAAGAACATGCACCCCGTGCACAATGTCGAGAGAAGGAAATGCCGCACGAAAACGATTCTCAAAAACCACGGCGCGCGGGAGGGGGTGCTCTTCGTAGACGCCGCGCGGTACCCCCGAAACAGGGACGACAATGGTGGTGTCGGCGCTGACAAAGGTAACTCCCTCTTCGCAATGGCGGTCGTATGCACGAAAGGGAAGACCGTGACTGCGGGCTCCGTAAGGACTAGATCGTCGGAGGCAGCGGAAGAAACGGCAATCGCATTGGCTATAATCAGCGGTCGGCAACAATACAGAACAATAATCAGCGACTCCAAGACGGCTATTAGGAATTTCACAAAGGGCTGGGTCTCCACCGAGGCGGCCAAAATCCTGAACCACAGAGCAGAAGACTTTAGGAACGGCACAATTACACCCAAATACCTCAACTGGATCCCGGCACATATGGGAGAAGTTACCATGAGTGCCCCTCCCAACCTCAACGAGAAGGCCCACCGAGTCGCGCGAAAACTAACCCACCGCGGCACGGCCAGTGACGGCCCAACACCCCGCAACCCCCGGGGAAGGGGGAAGGACTGCGGCGGAGGCGATGGAGAAGACGGAGGAGGCGACGACGACGAAGAAGCGATAAAAGACGACAGGGACAGACTGGTCACGTACCACGACATACTGACACACTACACGAAACAAAGAGAAGCATACCCACAACCCCACAAACAACTCGACAGGTCTCAAGAAACAGATTGGAGAAGATTGCAAACCAGAACGTTCCGAAACCCAGTACACTTAAACAGAATAAATTCAACACAATATCCAGACGCTAGCTGCAAGCTCTGCAAACACGAACACGCAGACATGGCACACATCTTGTGGAAGTGCACACAGATCAGTTCAGTATACGTAGAGGACAACATAGAACCGGACCTTCTCGAGGAGCGATGGCTAAGCGCTCTGACTAGCTCAGAACTAAACGACCAATTATGGGCTATCCAGCGGGCCCGGGCAGCGGTGGAAAGGCTATGCCTCACCGCACACAATGCCCGGGTGGCCTGAGCCCGGGCTGGCAACCTCGCAGGTCCTTTTTCCATTAAAGTTTTTTCCGTCCGTCCAGCCTTTCTGAGGAACCTTATCCCTGTTTATAAACTTCCAGTACACGGTAACATAAAGCACTTTCATACGCCGGTGCTGTTGGTGGAAATATTGCATACAAGCAGTTTCAGACTTTCATTAGAATAAGCATCGTTGTCTTTTGAGGGGTGCATTCACCTTATAAAATGACTTGATAGGTTTTATCCTCAGCTGCCGCGACAGACAATGCCCCTCTATTCTGCCAACAAAATCCGTGTTCCTGTGCACATCATCATTATCATCATCCTCATTTCATGTTCACTGCTAGGACGAACACGAGACGAGGTGACCTACAATTCTCCTTTCTCGTGCTAGCTGTTCCAAGTTATGACTCATTTTTTTTGTTTCATCACGCCACCTAATACTCTGACGTTCTCGACTGTGCTTTCTTTGCTTTGGCATTCATTCCTTAACTTTAATATACTGTCGTTCGTCTACCCTAGACATTACATGGTCTGTCCAGCTCCTTATTTGCACTTGGTATAAAGTAGAATATCAGCTACCCTCTTTTGCTTCTAATGGACACCGATGTATTCCGGTCTCTTAACGTATCCCCTACCATTTTCCTTTCCATCACTTATTGCGCCGTCTTTAACTACTGAATTCCGGGTTGACCTCCAAGTTTCTGCCCCAGTGGTTAGTACTGGTCGAATACAATGATTGGAGACTTTGATGCAATTAGCGTTGTTTGCCTACTTGAGATGTTTGTAGTCTGTCTGTCTGTCTGTCTGTCTGTCTGTCTGTCTGTCTGTCTGTCTGTCTGTCTGTCTGACTCACCTTCGTCCGTCCGTCCGTCCGTCCGTCCGTCCGTCCGTCCGTTCGTTCGTTCGTTCGTTCGTTCGTTCGTTCGTTCGTTCGTTCGTTCGTTCGTTCGTTCGTTCGTCCGTTCGTCCGTCCGTCCGTCCGTCCGTCCGTCCGTCCGTCCGTCCGTTCGTTCGTTCGTTCGTTCGTTCGTTCGTTCGTTCGTTCGTTCGTTCGTTCGTTCGTTCGTCCGTCCGTTCGTTCGTCCGTCCGTCCGTCCGTCCGTCCGTCCGGCCGGCGCAGTGCCGCAATTTGTCTCCTTTCCAAGTAGCTCCTTACCAACTAGCTCAACTTTCTGTCGTTCTTGTCTAACAGTTCTGGTCACCAGGCATGTGTTCGTGGTCGTGATGCCATCGTGGCCATTTCATCATCGTCTTCATTCGACCATTAGGCTAGACAAACTTACCGTTCCACAGATTGAAGAGGCTGACTGCCAATCTTGAATTTTTTTGCAATTGCCACGGTGCATGTATTACCTTTGTCTAAACGCTACTCCTACACGTTCGCGGCTAAGATCCTAAATGATTTATAGCAAGTCATCCCCAGCATTTCTAAACAGAAAAATGTCATCTGCAAACTCGAGGTTGCAGAGGTAATCGCCGTAGATCATCATTCCCAATCCTTCCTAGTCTAATAGTTTGAATATTTTTTTAAGCATGCAATAAATAACATTGAAGAGACAGCGTTTTCTTGCCTGACTGCTATCTTGATCGGTATTTTTCTGCTTCTCTTCGGAAGAATAAAGTCTGCTGTGGAGGCTTTAGAGATATTAAAAAAGGATAACGCGTGTGGTTCGTGTACTCCTTGATTACGCAATGCTTCCACGACTGCTGGTATTCTGCTGGATGAAATACCTTTTCATAAGCTGTGATGCCATAGGGAGATGTTGTTTGTACTCCCCAAACTTCTTACTGACCTTACTGATGACACCGATGTGATACATTTAAGAATACTTCTAGCTGAAGCCAGCCTGTTCTCTGGGATGTACGAAATTTGGTGAAAATATTCCTCAATTATTCAAAGCCTCCTTTCTCATAATTTTGTAAAATTGAGGCATTCTTCTAACTGTTTGGTAAACTTGAAGTCGTGAAGCATTGTGTACACGTAAAGAAAACATAACTTAGACAAAATTAAATCATAGCTCGTCTTTATCGTATGTAAGATGGCCAAAGGTTAACGAAGAGAGAGCTTCATGGTAAGGTTTGTAACAGCGCACCCAAGACAAGGACAACTGACGGAATAAAACGACGACACGGCGCTAGAGAGAGCTTTTTTAAAGAGAGAGCTTTTATGAGTTTTTATTAGCATAAATTTGGCGTAAGAAAAATGTTGTGCGATTGCTTATTTTATTGAGTTTGTTGATTTTCAGACACCTTGATAGTACACTTAAACATTGGATTGTGAAATTTTCTGACCCTACAGCACTATACTATAGTCGACTGATTGTCTTTTCCTTTTGCCCAAAGATATATTTATTTATTTTACATGCTGGAGCCCCACAAGGGCTATAGCAGCAGTGCGTACATATATGCCCTTAAAGGGCCCCTGAAACGGTTCGGACAAATTTTGTAGACGGGTAGGGTACAGCTTAAGTAGAACATTCGCACCACAATTTAAGTGAAGCGTTACGTATTAATGGAGCTACAAGCGATTAGAAGTTACCCTCCTCCCCAGCCATGCTTTTCCTCCTCAACTCGTTCGCCGAGCGAGCGGGGCTAAGCTCCGCCTTCACTGGTCCTGCGTCACGATGCGATGTCACATCGTCCACTTCCGGTTGTTTTAAGCCCGCCCCCGCCCGCGCGAAACCTCTCCGCTAGCCGCTTGGCTGTCGACCCCAAGCGAGAGCTATCGAAGCAGCGTGCGTTGCGAGCATTCTGTCGTAGCGCCGAACGTGTCTGGTATTCCGTTAGCCACAGGCAAGCTGGTCATATCGGCAAATGACTGGAGGCATAAACTCAAGCTGATGAAGGAACTTTGGCGCAGACGTACGTGAGCGGCCTGATGGGTCTGCACGGTCTAGACACTTTTTGGCGCAGCGCTTAACCAGCCAAACACAGCGCTAATATTGCTCTAACCAAGTGTAAAACATTTTAAACATTTATAAAAACAATGTGTTGATGATTACACTCCTGCGAAAAATACGCACCAGCAGCAAAAAAGAATACGCTTCGTTGCTGCTACTGTGTATGGTTGAGCTCTATGCCACCAGGTGGCTGCACCGTGCAGACCATTCACATTTGCTCATCTCGGCTCATCCCGTTACGGCACAGTCAAGCGGCCAGACCCTGTCCCCTTGCGCTTACGTTTGCCCTAATACGGGACTCGCGAAACGCTAGTGCGTTAGTAATCTTCGGGTGTAAAGTGACGGCCACAAACGCGCAAATCCTGGCGCCGATCGGATAGCGGCAGTCCGATGCGCAGCAGCCAGTTCGCTCGTACGCTGCCCTGCAGAGGGACACGATGTCGCAGCTTGACATATTGCCAGTCACTACGTTTGCAGTCCACAAGGCAACAAAGTCGAATCATAGTGCTCGCGAAAAGACTGAGACCAACTCTGACCGCGGAGCTCTCGTCAAAATGGAGTACGTTGTAACACAAGCAGACGACACTTGCTGTGTGCCGGAAGTGCTTAAGTGTACTGAAAAATTGTTCTTGTGCATTCTCTTTCTGCTACTTTCTCTTTATAAAAACAAATTAACTAACATTCCAACTATTACGAAGATCATTTGTTTACCATAAAGTTAGAAAAATTATCGATCACGCGCCCTGGTCAGCCAATCAGATAGCTCGCCCACGTGACGTCATATGGGTTATTTGCATCATATGGGTAGGGGCGGCTTAAAATTCCGCCGAGCAGTGCGCTGCGATCGACAGCGATGTGCATTTTTAAAACCTTATGATAAATTACACGCTTTACGCAGAGCACTTAGATGTGTCAATTAATGATCAGAAGGACCTACTCTAACGACTCAGTACGTTTGTAGAAAATCGCCAAAATCGTTTCAGGGTCCCTTTAAGAGAAAGCTTTAGCTCGGGCCCAACTCCGACGCGGCCTATTCAAATACATGTAAAAACGCAAAAACGTTTTTCTGAGATAACCCCTGGACCGATTTTAATGAAATTTGTTGCATTTGAGAGAGAAAGTTAAATTCTAGTGACTGTTGGAAGCGAAATGTTGGTTTAGGGCTTGAATTTTGTTAAAAGGATTTTCAAAAATTCAGACATTTGAAAAAAAATAGAAGCACAAAGTTTAAAAGCTAATAGCTCTGCATCAAGAACAGATATCGCGATTCTGTAAACGGCATCCATTAGACCATTCAAAGCGGACAAATTTGATATGTCAGTTTACATTTTACGTGAATTTGTTACGTTGTTTACAAAGGTTCTGCAAAAGTTGTAATTACACAATACTCCATTTTTTGAGGTTCATGTGTAACATATCAATTTTGTCCGCTTTAGATGTGCTATCAGGTACAATTCACAGAATTGCGATATCATTTTTCCTTGCTGAGTTACCGAGTTGTAAACTTGATAGTTTCGTTTTCTGAAAATTTTCGATGTTTGCCAAATTTTTATAAAAATTTGACGACCTAAATCGAAAATTCGAAACCAACAGTTACTAGATTTTAAGCTTTTCTTTTAAATGCAGCAAACACCGTCAAATTTGGTGCAGTGGTTGCCGTGAAAAACGAATTCTCCTTTTGCATGTATTTAGATAGGAGCACCCGAGCTAAAGCTTCCTCTTAAGTCATCTGTGTACGGCAAGTAAACAGTCTTGGAAGGAACCAGTCTGCTTGTCTTTCTTTTGTATTCGTTTCCCATGCTGTGTTAACGTTGTTTCCCTTTGTGCCAATTCATCACAATAAAAACCCACTGTGTCCAAAAAACATATCAGTCCAAAGGCAAACTAATCACCTTGTTTTCTAGAAAACACATTTATACCGCCTTTTCTCGGCTGCTTGATTTATGTGGTGCTGAAGTTTCATGTAATTTATTGCAGCTCCCGGGCCTCCTATGTAAATGCACAAATATCGAAGAGGCCCTCTGCCGACAGTCCACCTGTGATCCGAGCTACACAAGGCGGTAATTACGAACAAACTATGTACGATCACGTAACGGTGAAGAAGTCAACGCTACCAACAGCGATTCCATAATTTAGCCGTGCGAAGCAAAGCGAGGGATAGTTTTGGTTCTTTTTTTTTTTTTGACAAGTGCACTCCTGGTGGGTACCGGGGCCACTAAACATTGCTGGGCTCACACAATATACGCGTGGCTGTTTAAAATTTTCGGGTATTTGCAGGTTGTGAAATTACAAACGAATTTGTCCCGACATGAAGGAACAATGAGGTTCCTTACCACGCTTCCTGTTTAACGCTATGGTATCTATCGATTCCTCGGGCTCTTGCCTGACCATGGCAGCACGGTGCTGCGAATATCTTGCGAAGTATCTCACTCAAAAACAAGTTTACTTACCTGTGCGATAGCGGAATGAAACCGTGGTGCCCCAGCACAGCAGCCCGTTATTGTAGTAAGGCCACGATCGGCCTCATTATATCAATAAGACCACAATCTCACGTACACTGTCATCGTGCCCACGACAACTAGCTCATTCAGACTACTGTGTTTGTCACATTGCTTGGCACTGGTGCGCGAAAACACATGAGCGCACATCAGCTTCCTTTACGTCAAAGACGGGGGAATGAAATGGCCAAACATGGTAACATTTTACTAACCGCTTCAGGAAAGCTACGCTTCACGCAGGTTCAAAGATGGGTGGTAGATCTACATATATTGTTGTGAAGCGAACAGTGCATACATTCATTGAGATCAGCCTTACAAAGCACATAACAACATACGTTTCAATAAACAACAAGCTCAAGACAAGTATCCGAACCATCAATAAAGCATTTCACACACCCCTCAGCAGTTGTGGAGATGCTTTTGCTGAGGCTTCGCTGAACATCCACAATCGCGCGGCGGGCATGAGGAGTCACCCTTTTGTTTTTTCACAGAAGCTGTGATCTAGTGACCATGGCGTTGCGCTACTGAGCTCGAGGTCACACGTTCGATCCTGATCTCAGCAGCCGCATTTACACGGGGGCGAAATGCAAAAAAAAAAAAAAAAAAAAGAGTCGCACTTTCACTTGAAAGGCCGAATCCTTCATGGCAATAGGAAAGTATTAGACAACAGCACGAAATAAGGTTCGTTGTCCTGTCGGCCGTAAAATTGAAGTAAGCATTCCGTTACCAATAAATTAACGAGTATGGTGTCGCGCGCTCCCAAGCAACTATGAACAGGTCTCCCTCGGTGACCGATAGAACCCACTGTCACAATGATGGTGTGAAGATCCCAGACAGAGGGGAGCAAATGCTTCCCTCTCACTACAACACGGCTGCGTAAACTTGAGATTACGCGACCTCCAACTGTAGATGAGCGGTAAAGCAGCACACACTGACCATCGCGATCGCCGAATCTTTTCGCCCGCCGCTGATTACCTCTAAGATAAGGACCATGTATGCATTCAGCCGCGCGGAAAGCCAGGGCAGTCACGGCCTGGCTATAGAAACGAAGACACGCACTCTTCGGCCCCCGCCCTCCTCCACCCCCTAGCATGCGCTTGATTGCACTCACCTCTTCCCTACGCTTTACGCGAGCTTCATCGCATGACCTTCAAAACTGGGCGCTGCAAGACAGCCCATCCAGCCACCACCCTTCTTGACTCACCCTTGCATTCTTTCCCTTGAACTTAGGGCATATCGCGCGCGGGACGCTACCACATTTCATCGCACGTGGACGTTATATGGTACATCATGGCTAGGACGACGGCAAAAATTTACCTGGAGCGTTACTGCATTAATACCAAAGTAAAACGCTCGTGTACTTATATTCAGGTGCACTGAAAAAAAAACCAAGTGCTCGCAAATATTCTAGAATCTCCCATTTTAGCGTTCTTTATAATCGTATCATAGTTTTGCAACGCAAAGCGAAAGATTATGTGGTTAATTGTTACTGTTACCTTAGGTTACCTTAGGTGGCTCGTTGCACGGTGACCCTGAGCGAAAGACGGTAGGCGCAAAAAAATGTTGCAGAAACCCACGTGACCTTCTCCGAGAGTGAGGCGTGTGAAGAGGGAACGAGCGGCGCGCACGTCACCTTCGAGCGAGAGGCGGGTGGAGAGGCAAACGAGCTGAGCGCGCAGAAAGAAAAGCAGGTGTTGCTCCACTGGCGTCACGCGGCGGCGGCGGTTGTGCTACAGCCGACTGCGAAGCGAGAGAGCTGGCAATGGAGGACACTCGCCCGTGGCCTAGCGGTTTGTGCCGTAGGCCTCGGAAGTACACTACAAAAGCGAGAAACGAGGCGCGACGTGGAAGTGGCGGGAACAAAACGTTAGACCTCGAGTGCTGCTTTCCGCAGCTGTGAGGATGCAACGTAATTCTGTTTGCCTTGTGTTAGACATTTGTAACACATACTGGCGACAAGCATGCCTCACCTTTAGGTAGTACATTAAGGGCTCGCATGTGTCGTTGAGGAGGTCGACCTCCTCAAAAAAAAAAAAAAAAAAGAAAGGTCGCCCTAAATGCGCCACATGTGTGTTTCACACTGCGGCTCGTTGTGTCTTGCAAGAAGTCTGGTCCCCGATTGTATAACCTAATGCATTACAAAGTGCGCAGCAGGCCTTTGCCTTGAAGTGTTCCAAAGAGTGCAACATGCTGCCAAACTTTTTTTGCTCTTTTTTTTTTTTTTTCGAGCTCGATCGAACTCGCGGCGCGGAACGTCACATAATGTCGTCTGCGGTTTCCGTGGAGCTTATCGCTTATCAGCGCTCATCAGCTACCCACGCTGGATGCCTACGGCTAGCTTCGTCGTACTTCCGTTTGTCGCATTTATTGGTAAAGTCCTATTCAGTGCAAAGCATGAAGTTACGTAAACGGGAAGCCCAAGAAGGTTTAACGGGCGTCTCAGAACAGAAGACGTATGAAATGTTCTGATAGACAACATGCAGGATACGGGCCGTTACATTCGCTTTGCAGCTTTGTTTCTTTTTTTTTTTTCAACTGCGGGCAGACCAGCAGCTGCCACGTTGTTTTGGTCACAAGAAGACGGCAGGTAAACGCATCCTAATCAGGAACAGAACGCTATAGCAATTCCTACTATTCTTACTTCGTGTAGCGCTGCCTAATGATTTGCTATCACAATCGATGATTTGCCTTTCGGGAGAAACTGGCAATATTTTGTGAAGATAGACATTGTTACATCTAGCATTTACCATGTTCTAAAACATATTGAGGGCTTTCCCTCTAATTTTTTTTTTGCCTCAGGAGCAAAATGTCAATTTTTTCTGAAATAATTTGAAATGTGGTGGCTTTCAGCGGCGCATTAACAGAAAGTAAACAAGACAGATTATCTTAATTAACTTTGAGTAAAACAAGAATGTCTATCTTTACAAACAGTCGTAGTTTCGCCCGAAATGCAAAGCATCGACTACGATAGCAAATTATTAGACAGCTATACGAAGTAAGAATCGTAGTTTTATCGGCCGTATAAAGAAAACGCTGCCATGTGGAAACGCGGCAGCCACAGTGGGCGAAATGGTCTTCGTGTTGCCTCTCACTTCAACGCGAACCAGGCGGCGAGAATAAAGCGCGCACAAAGCTATAAGCCCTCAGCACTCCTAGATTATATGCCCATCACAGCTAGCTTTGAAGATATGGCTGCGCTCAGACGTGCCATACGCCGCCGCCACTGGCGTAGAACGTCTGCCCGGTGCCTAGCGCAATAGAAACCGACGTACTTCCTCCCCACCTTCCTTCACTGCCCGCGCGAGATAGAACCACCATACTCGGCTCAGCCTAGCACGATTTAACTCCCTTACAAAGCATACGGCGCGTGGTCCTGATGTCATCGCACTTCGACTTTATACGGAACATCGGGCGATGCCGACGGCGGTAATGCACCTGGAACGACCATATAAATGCTATAGCAATCAAAAACCCATATATTGTAAACGCTCCAGGCACTTTATTTTAGCAAAGCTATTATTTGCCCCTATTTTTCTGTCATTTGATGAAATTGAAACAGCCGCGACACTGCGAAAACTTTTGCCTAAGCAATTGAAATGTAGCACGTGCAATTATTCACACAATGATAACAGAAAGATCTGTAGTAGATGAGCGCCCCCATTGCAACGCTCGGCGTGGACGGACTCTCATTAAGGTAATGCGTGCTTCCCTTTGATTTGGCTTTATAGGGGTGCATACGCATATTTCGCACCATTGATCATTTACTCTCTCCATCGCAGGAAGATGCCCAATGCTGTGCATGCAGTAATCTGGTGTATATTAATTTGTTTCATAATTGCCTGGCAAAGCACTTCACCTAATAAGTGCGCATGACATGCATTTCCTTTAAAGGACTGAGGAGAAAGTATCGATTCGAATATTTTGATTCAGCGGCTGCTTGTGCTGTTATTACTTTCAGCGACGGAAACTGTAAGCAACAACAAATTTTATTCGTATTCTGCATGCGAAACTGTTTTTATTTTGATGGATTTGGAGAAGAGTTAGAAATACATGATGTTGAATCAGCTTGCAATAGAATATTAGAAATTGTTTTATCAGGGACTGGCCATTGTATACTATGACTTCAGCGTTCATCGCATCATTATGCTTCACAATACAGTGATTCGGCCAGCCATTTCCCGGATGTTTTACATAATGACTTGCATTATGAACACATCGTAAAAAATTTTTACTCATTTTTATTAAGTGAAACAAGATAGCCAGGGCCGTATTGCTTTTAACCTATCTAGTTTGAAACAATGTATTCCCACCTACCAACATCCCTAAATAGAAAGTAAACAGCTGCTGTGTAAATAGTCAAAAAAGAAGACATCAGTACCGCAAAAAAAATTGAGCACGCGCAAATGCCACAATAATGCGAAGTTTACCTTGTAGAACTATTAAAGAGCCCATGTTGGCTCTTTATTCGAAGTGATATCTTAAACAAGCACCATTCAACGGAACAGAATATTCTGTGGTGTATTTTGAATATATAGGACAAAAAAACTGCTATTTAAAACTTGGTTTTAAAGATCCTGCTCGAAAGAAACGTTCTCCAAGTATCCCCTTGAGGCACTAATTATGATTGACTGTCGAGACATGTGTCAACGATACGATATTTTTTCTGTGGCACTCTAGACTCCACAGGACTGTCGTCAAGGTGGTCGGGTGACACTGTGTGCACTGTATAATGAGTGCTCCTAATTACAGAGTAATTGGGCACGTACTTATTGCACGATAAGAGACGGCGCGCTTTGTTATCACCAAAAAAAAAAAAGATTGTACCACTGGCTCAAAGTGCATGCAAAATTTGTTTATTGGCTGCAAATTTGGGGGCAAGGAAAACTTTTCATTCGCCATTACTGTAAGAACGGGGTGCATCGAACATCCATTAAACCACGGCAGTACCTCTAGCAAAGAAGTGGTGTCTCGCGACAATACGCACATTTAGGTAAAATGGAGCGACAATGAGTACGACGTGGGGGCAATTTAGCCTACCCTCGATGTGGAGGATTATTTCCTTCCCACCTCTAAACAAAGTTGCAGGCAAATGTGTATACCATGACTGCAATAAGATTGAGAGGGTATATTGTAGGTTTTCTCTTTCTGTTGTCTTGGCAATATATATTATCTTGATACACCTTGCGGAATGTACAGCGCTCATTGCATTTGATCCTTTGCAAAATTAGCGCGGAAACAATTACGTGATATATTCGACACGAATATGAAGTGAGGCACCTCAGGAAGTGCACTGAAATGGTTTAGTTATATTTGTGCCATCAGCTTGGCTTCTAGAAAAATGGCAGTAATTTCATCTGAGTTACTGTGCCATCACAGGCAACGGAAATCACAGGTGAGGTTTTGTTTAAAATGCAGTGAGACGTGAAAGTCAGGAATGCACTGTGAACGTAGCAACCGACCCTGGGATGTTACGTCTTGATCTCTTTGGTAATCAAAATAAAACAGTTTCAACCAGAACAAAAAAGAAGACATCTTTATTTTGTTTGTGTCCATGTACGTGCTTGCAGCCGTATTTAACGATGCTATAAACGAAAAAAAAATTTCCTTTTAACGTTCGTAATATACCAGTGGTTGACAAGAAGGGATTTTAAAAGCTAATATATCCTTGAGCTGCCTTCGGGTCTCCCAAGGATATGCTCAATTACGCCCCACATACTCACGCGTTTGGGATAACTAGCGACGAGTACACGTAGGGTTTCAGCAATCGGCTTATCTAATGAGTGTACAGCACAGACTACTTTCAAAGGAGACTAATATGAAGCAGACAAATCATATTTTACCTACGCATTGTTTACGGCATGGAAGATGAAGAATTTCCCACTCGTCTTAAAACCTTATTTAGGAAGATATTGCAAATTAGAGTTATAGCCAGTCAGTGTTCAGGTCGCATTCATAAAACAATCAATTTCGGGTATTACGGGTTTCAAATTGCCATCCTCAACATTGCAATGAAATAGTTTGACGCTTCGCATCCTTTGCCTTAAAGCCGGCTTTTTCTACTCCATCAAGTCACAACAAAATATCGCAGGTGAGGAGGCTAATCTTCTGAAATTGAGGGCATCCGCCGCGGTTGCTTAGTGGCTCTGGTGTTTCGCTGCTAAGCACCAGGTCGCAGGATCAAATCTGGCCCGCAGAGGGCGCATTTCGATGGAGGCGAAATGCAGAAAGGCCCGTGTCCCTTGCACTGGGGTCTCGTTAAGCATCACCTGGTAGTCAAAATTAATCCGGAGTCCCCCACTACAGCGTGTCTTATAACCAAATCGCGGTTTTGGTACGTAAAACCTTCAATTCAGTTTAACTTGATAGCACTTATAGAAAGGCCCCAGAAAATTACCTAAGTGGACATGCTCATTTGAATTCAGCGGCATTCCTGACACCTTAAAAGTCTGTGACGTTGGTGCAAAAAAACTTTCAATGTAAATTTAAAAATTTCAACTAAAAATTTCTTTCTTGCTATTTTTACTTACAAATCAGTCAACTACAATACCCCTTAAGCGCACACTTGTATTACCATAAATCAAACTTCCCATGGCTACGCCTTCTTCAGGAAGCATTTTCGGTATTACTGTGTTTGTTTTGTTATATAGAAGATAACTGGAATATTTCTAATCAATATGTTTTTCTAGCAAGCAACTGCACAAGAATACCTACATTAACTAAATTTACCGTAAGGCGTTACGTTCTCTAGCGGAATTACACAAAATATGAAAGATGCTAAAATTTTTGTTTTCCGTCACAGGCCAACCAAAATGCGAACTCCACATTTGGAAAAGCAACGTGAAATCAGGACCATCAGAAAACTGCATAAGAGAATACGAAGGTTCATGCCCGGGAGGCAAAATATACCAAGTGTATTACGACAATTGTATGTAACATTGAATGAATACACCAGTATACTTTCACTCAAACAGGAAATTGTTCTCTTGCGTTTGCGCTCGGTGGTGCATTCTCTCGTAAAAAAAACAAAAAACAAATAAAGACAGCAGACTTTTGTGAGTTTGTAGAATCATAGCTCCGTTTCCAGCGAAGCCGTTTTCTTTAGAGTAGTTTCAACAAGAAACTAAGTTGCTTTTAATTAGGCTACACATTTTATAACGTTATTAGCTTATATCGCTTTCGAGAACTTTTACTAAATATGAAATAAAGCCCGTTTCTCTCCCGCGCCTTTGATTTCACGTTTACTACAGCCCTGATCTTTTCCCATATTCCTCAAAGCATAAGATGGTGGCTCTATAGCAATTACTCTTATTATTATTATTATTATTATTATTATTATTATTATTTGTTTTAAAGCATATATACACTTGACCGGAATGTGGAAGCGAGAAGCAGGCTGGCAGCTACCACCGGAAGGGTCTCATCTACCTACTCTTCAGAAAATAGGAGGGTACAGAACGGTAAACACGGAAGCTAGGAGATGGGAAGCAATGAGAATAGAAAGACCAAGATAAAAAATCTCAAATTATAAAGCAGGCCGCAAACACACATAGTACAGGTCACGCATAGTAGGGCCGACCACTGCATCTCACCGTACAAAAAAACGTTAAAGTAGACGCGATAAAGTCTCAGGTCTTGTCATCTGAAAGCAGAATAACCTACAGACGTGAACGTTCGTTATTTACTTCTTGAAATGCAGAGAGATCGCGTTGAGCTAGTTCGTGTCGATATGCATAACCACCGGGATACAAGCATTCGTCGAGTGTCGTACGCCACAGGCCAAAGAAATAATAGCCTCTAAGTAGCGACATGCGCTACGCAGTGAGAGCGGGGCACTCAAATATCAGGTGCTCAAGGGTCACGCACGTCTCAGATGTCTCAGGTGTCTCGGAGACATGCTCGCGATGTACATTGATTCTGGCCATTCCAATTAGAACGTCGTTCTCCTTCGTTACTTATGCATACTTGCAACTCCGCGACACGGTCTACGAGAGGCTTTTCGGCATTTCTTTCTCTTATGTGACCCGCCGTGGTTGCTCAGTGGCTATGGTGTTAGGCTTCTGAGCACAAGGTCGCGGGGTCGAATCCCGGCCACGGCGGCCGCATTTCGATGGGGGCGAAATGCGAAAACACCCGTGTACTTAGATTTAGGTGCACGTTAAAGAACCCCAGGTGGTCGAAATTTCCGGAGTCCTCCACTACGGCGTGCCTCATAATCAGAAAGTGGTTTTGGCACGTAAAACCCCTATATTTAATTTTTTTTCTTTTATGTGGCCGCGAACGCATCGTCCACACTTGACAGAATTTTACCGTACCACCCGGACGGCTCCGAATTCAGACCAATTTCCGCACAGCCTCCAGAAGAGTCTCGTCAGCTGGCCCGCTCATTCACGTCCGACAGCCAAGCCCTCCAGAAAGATCGCCGCGACGACGATAAGCATGTGCAGAATTTTGCCGTTGGATCCCCTGACTAGCCCAGACTACCGTCCCACTCTCCTGCCTACAAGCATCACGGGCCATACCCCGTCGTCGAGTACCGGTCCGCCGTCACCTACGTCATTGAGCTGGTCAAACCGTCTTTGGACAAGCGTCGTCTTGGTCGCGACACGGTCTACGTCAGCCGCCTGAAACCGCATAAAGACTCTCTCGTCCTTTCATCGTCTTGAGAGGCCAGGATGGCTCCCCTTCGCCGCTGGAGTGATGGAGCAGTAGTGGGGTGTCATCATCGATGAAGGGAGCGAGCGCAAACCGCGAGCTGTTGGCACTGAGACCATTGTTCTCTTGTTAATGTGGTTATTTTTGACTGTCAGCTGCCGTCAGTAACTCACCCTATCAATTGACTTCCAGCAAAGCAGTACCCGCCATCTTCTTTACAGCACGGCGAACAAAGCTCCTCGCTTCACAGCAAAGCTACACGCGTAGCTGCAAAACGAAGCAAGGTACGCGAGGCAATGCCATCAACAACGAAGTGCAGCTTCCTTTTTTTTTCTGCGATGGCTACAACAAAATGAAGAAATAAAATAAAATCAACGTTGCAGACTGGTCGCGGTGGCTACTCTGTAAAAGTATAGTATATAACTTGCGCCTCGTTCTCACATTTCTTTGTTGGGACATGTGAATAAGCCTGGGCACCCCTCATAAAAGTGCAACAGTTTCACCACGTTGGCTTCGTTTTAAGTGGCGCTCAAGTGCGACTCTAGGTTCCCTTTGAAAAATTGATTGAAAATGTTTATTTAGCTTATGACGGTGACTGTACGTTTTACGTGAAAGTAATCCTTTTCTATAACATTGGACTTCAAAAATATTATGCGTTGGAAGCAGCTCGGAGACTAAAATAAAACATTGAAATAAAATGAAAAAGAAAGACGTCTTGCTTTGGAGAACAAATCTTGCTTGGCGTCTTTCTGGACTGAGAACAAATACAGAAAACTTATCAGGAGGCAGCGCGATGTTCACAAACATTGTATTGCCATGCATACTAACAAAGGTGCTTTAAGTTTACTCTCCCCATTTATTTATAAAAAAAATATTCGACAGCTCTCAACTCTAGATGAACGTCGGTGTTAAATTAGCATTGAAGCAATGTAACAGAAAACGGTATACCAACTAGCGTTGCCAACTGGAATATAAAACAAAGATCATGACTCATTCAACTCTGTGAAAGTAGACGACCAGCGAAGTTGTGTAGCACATTACAGAGAGGTTTTATTATACATATGCATTCGCGTGGAACATGGGACCGCCGCCCCAAGAAGCCAGAGGAAAGTAAACAAGCACGATGTTTTGACGAGGCACCGCCACCACGGGAGAGCAGAAGGAAAGGCACCCACGATATGCAAGCGCTCGGAACGCCGACAAACAGAGGGCGGTGCAAACGTAGACATAACCGACGCGGGTCGCACAGCGGCAAATCTTTGGGAAACTTCCATTCTCTACTGAAGACGGGACCGAGGACCCGAAGAGCCCGAGGAAACTAGACATGCGTGACGTTTAGGCGGGGAGGAGGAAAGAGAAAACCAGAAGGCAGGGAGGTTGACCAGAATAACGTCCGGTTGGCAACCCTACACCGGGGGAATGGGAAAGGGGAAAACAAAGATGACATGGGGAAAGAGGAGGGAAGGAAAGAAGGAAATTAGCGGTGCGTTTTCTGACGTGTGTGGTCTAATAGTAATTGCACTAATAGACACAGACGTTCACACAAGCCCGTCGTCCTCAAGAAGCACAAAAGTGCCTTCACCGCTTTATGGGACGACGAGCGATGGGGGCGGCGTTCCAGCAGTACTTGCACGGAAAGCGGCCGATGGTCCAGTTTTTTGTAGAGCGCTGGCAAGTTCTTGTCTTTCTGGGGCATCATGTGGACAGTGGCACAGCAGGTGGTCGATATTTTCTTAGGTGCCGCAGACCTTGCATGCTGCACTGTCAGTAACTCCAATTAATGTAGAGTATGACTTTGTGAAGGCCACTCCTAAGCAAAGGCGACAGAGAAACGTAGCTTCACGTCGAAGGTGTCCGAACGGAGGTCGGAGTTGCAGTGAGCGGTTTAGTCGATGCAGTCATGCGAGTATTAAGTTTGGCGAGTTCCACTCGGTCAGTTAGAGACTGCGTGCAAGGTGTCGAAGTTGCCTTGCGGCGTCTGTACTCGAAAGTGCAATTTGAACGCTGTGCTCATCTTTATGTGACGTACGAGCAGCATTATCGGCGGAATCATTGCCGCTGATTCCACAATGGCTAGGCACCCATTGAAAGATAACCTGGTGTGACATTTTCGTTGCACATGATGAAGTTTCACGATTTCGTATGTCAGCTGTTCATAACATCCGCGTCGGATAACTGACTACGTGCACTGTGCCGGCGGTTTTGAGTCAGAGAACACAGCCTATTTTCTAGGTCTTCCAGAATCAATGAAGTCAAGTGCACGACGCAGAGCCGTTAGCTCTGCCGCCGTTAAAGTCGTTACATGCGATGTTTTTAACCGTTGTGTTATTTCTCGCATTGGTGTAACCACCGCACTACCAGAATTGGACGACGTAGTCGACCATCGGTATAGATGTGCACGTGGTCCCTATACTTTTCATATAAAAGGAGTAAGCTCAGTTGTTTTACAGCAGGGTACAGTCAGACTTCTGTAGTCCTGGAATCATTATATGTACTTGTGGACGGCTCAAACACTACGGAGGAAACACTGGCTTGGCCGCAGGTGCGTACCCTGAAATAAACGACGCACGATGTGAACTGACGGTAGCGCTAAATATCGAGCAGAGCCTTTCAGCAGTGAGGCTCGCCAGGTGGTGGGAAGGGTTCCTACCATAAGGTCTGAGATGCATACGCATTGTCTCAACGATAATGTGCGTCGTGATTGGGTAATTCTGCGCAATGGCAATGGTTTCAGCCGTTGACGAACTTTGTGATAAGCCAAGGCATATCTTAAGAGCTTGGGCTTGAATGCTCTGAATCGCACGCAGGTTAGTCTTGCAGATGTTGGATATTGTAGGCTGGCTGTACCGCAGGAATACTCACCAACTTTATCCTCCAAGGAAGCTTAACAGTTGAAAGATAGCACTTAGTCGCTTTTTCACTTAATCCACGTGCGGAGTCCAAGACAGGTCTCTGTCAATTACGACTCCCAATAACCTGTGACTTCTGTTGTGTGGTATAAGTTGTGCGTTAATTGACATGCCCTAGGCAGACCTTGGCTTCCTCGTGAATGCCACCATTGCGCACTTCACGCATGAAATTTCAAGACATTGTTCACGAAGGTAGCAAGATATCATTGTGGCTGCTTTTTGAAGTGAGCGCGAAGCTGAAGTCGTGTTATACCTGATGCCCAAATGCAGATGTCGCCCGCATAGATGGCAAGTCGTTTGGTGCTTGGCAGGTTCTCAGTTAATCCAATGAGGGTTAGATTGAAGAGCGTCGGGCTCAGCACTCCACCTTGAGGCGCTCCTCGGCTAACGTAATGCTCGGATGTCGGGCCATTTTCTGTGTGCACGTAGAATGAGCTCCTCTGTAAGTAGTTGCACACCCACATTTATGTTTTACCACCAAGTCCTACAGGTTCTAACGCATTAAGATGGCTTCATAGGTGACATTATTGTAAGCCCCTTTAACGTCAAGAAACAGAGCAGATGATAGTCGTTTACAGGCCTTCTGGTGCTGCACAAACTTCTCACATTAAAATGGCCATGAATAAGCCACACATTTGTCGCACGTAAACGCGAATTATTGTGAGAAAATGTGTGCCACCTAAAAAACAGCCAACGTTACATGAAAACCACATAAACGCACCCCCTCCCCTCCCCCGCCCCGCCCGCAACAGAATAACTTTTCCCGCTCAGCAGCGCAAGAAACCGCTATATTTAGTGGCAAAGCTGCTAAATTGGCTACAGTGTCGCCAACCCTGAATCACTTCTTGTATTAGGTGTGCATGTAGCCAGACGGGGACATTTTCGTCAAGCTCCCGCTGCGGCTTATAGAAGTGGCCAGATTGTCCAACAAATGGTGCATCTGAGCCGAATATCGTAGACAATTTTAAGGTAGAACAGATCAGTGTAATTGCGTGTAAGCAGAATGTCGTTCATTATTTTTGGGACAGAACAGACGAATGTGGTTATGTGTATTGCTAAGTGCATTTACCTCGACAGTTATCTTCTCCCTTTTCGAGCTCTGACTGCGGCTTGTAAAGCCAAGCAGCACTGAACCAAGTTGGTTCCAAAGAGGTCAGTTGAAGGGCGGCGCATACCCAGTGGAACAGATTGTTGGGATAGGGGTTCATGGTTGTGCGAGTCGAGCGTCCCACAAAGGGTTGCTCTTAGCCTACACCTTCGGCTTGCTTACTCAAAGGGTACCTGGCCAACAATACAGGGGCGTCACACGTAGGCTAAGCGAGCTCACGTCGTCTACTATACCTTGACCAAGGCAGTTTCTTTCTTTGTGAAGAGTTGGAGGACGAGAGGTTGAATAACCAGATGGCGTGTTTATTCACATTTGTATAGAAGAAAGTATTTTATAAACGTATTTACAGGTTTAGAGATACTCATTTTCAGGTTCAGCGAACACAGTGCATGTTACATCGTAGCACACAGTTACAGCGCTCTCAGAGCGCACGTTTATATGATTCCAGGAGTACTGCGAGCACGCAATATGTCTTCTTAAATAACCGTCATATCTCCCAGATCACCTTGATACGAAAGTAGCTGTGGCCATATTGGGCCATTCGTGTAGTCTTTAGACGCCACAAACCTACGCCTCCATGGAGTTTCTTCATACAAAGCACACGCGCCGCGCCAGTTCACGATCGTGGACAGTTGGAAGCAAGCTGGAAGCATTCAAGCACACCTGAATGCAGTTGGTTTCGTCGGCGTGCTGTACAAGCACGCACTCCTTTTACCACCCTTGTGGAGGAAGCTTTCTCAGAAAGCCCTGGGACGTTGCACTGTGACGATGAATGAAGTCAATTAGCCATCATCTTGAAAAAAAACTGCATCTCCGCCGCAGGTCGGCCCGGCATTGCACTATCTTCGGGATCGGCCTGCGTATGGGGAATGCTTAACGCCTGTTTCACCACCGCCGCGGGTCGGCCCGGCATTGCACTATCTTCGGCATCGGCCCACGTAGGGGGAGTGCTTAACGCCTGCTTCGCTCCGCCGCGGTCGACATCGCCGTTTTACAGGAGCATCTTACATGACCGAATTTTTGTGCTCACACCAGCTCAGTGTAATGATCTTGCCGCCGATATCAAAATTATGATGGCATAACCTGACGCCTTTACGATGAATGTAGCAATATCCGGTGACGTAAATTTGTGTCAAACATGTCGGTTGAAGAGCGGCATGTACCCAGCCTTATATATCTGTTGACCCAATTTCGTCCAACGGTTGATTTAAAACGTGGTTCCCTCAGCACAGCAGCCCGATACTCAACCGATTAGACCGTGAACTAACCCTGTGAGGCAAATTACCGGGAAAATGGTGAGGCGCGACAAACAGATATACCGCAAACTAGGAAAAGTTCCCGAAAAAACAATAATGGTAATAAATACAAGACAACTAATCAAAGTTCATTTCTACCGGCTTTTTCACGGGGCGAAAAAAATGTTGAGCCACTAGGACTTCTCTGCGCATTCCCACTGTTCATTTGCACAGCAGCATTCCAAAGATGGTGATAGACAAGGCCCGTACGCTCTATCGAAGTTGTCGCTCCTGCAGCACGCAATGTGCTTTTGAATCACAGGTGCATTCACTTACCACACTTGCCTTTGACATTTTTTCACTTTTTATTCCTCGTTTCCCAGTGTATATTAAGACTTGTCGGTCTGGCATCGAGCCGCATGCTTGAAAGGCTCAGAGTGCAGACAGTGTAGCCCTGCATCTACTGATTTATCCGAAGCTGTACTGATTTCCAAACGTATCTAGTAATTCAGTTATAAATTTCGGAATCTGCCGACCTTTGCTCTTTCACAAAAAGAAAACAGCGAAATCTAATAGCTTTTTAATATTTTGTGCTCTTTCTACTAATTTCTACCGAGTGTACTACTTTTTTAAAGCAGATAATTCACCTGGTTTGGTAAAAGGTTATTATGTGTTCTCGCACAGTTTAAAAAAGTCGCCATAGTAGTTCCAACAATTTCAGCTGCATGTGTGAATACCGCAGAACACTATCATTGCCGTAATTATTAGCCCCCAAAGACACCTCAAGAACATTTTCAAATTGTTTACATGCGGCGCACTATTTTGATGTACACAAGTCTCAGAGGCGACAACGCCTCTGAGACTTGGGAAAACCATCTGGAAACACCGAAGAGATTTTTGAGCACGTCAGAACGGCTCGCTTAATTATTAAGCCGCAAAATGCAAAGTCGACTTCCCGACGACCAGCACTTTTGGTCACGTCGTCCGGCAAGGTGTACTACAGACGACGAAAAGCACTAGTGAGAAGATTCGAGTGGCTGTACAACCACCACAAACAAAGAAGGAACTGAAAGTCTTCCTGGACCTTGCGGGTTACTATCGCGACTTTGTGCCCAATTATGCTGAGTTGACATATGCATTGACCGAACTTACAAAGAAAGGCTCCCAAAATAAATTACTTTGGTGTGTAGAATGCGAAAAAGTGTTTCACGCTGTGAAGGGCCTATTGGCCACGGATTGGCCAATAGGCCAAGCCAATAGGCTATAGGCCATTTGTTTTAGGCACAGATGCGTCTTCACGAAGCTTAGGAGCAGTACTACTCCAGGAGCATGAAGGTCGTCTGCACCAAGTATTTCACGCAAACCGGAAATTACTACCGTGTGAATCAGCCTTTTCTACAATCGAAACAGAAGGCCTTGCCGTAGTTTCGGCAATTCAGAAATGTGATGTTTTCCTGTATGGCCGACTGTTTCTATTGCAGTGCTATCATCAACCACTGACATCCATTCAATCAGCGAACACCTTAATAACAGGGTCCTACGTTGGAGTTTACTCCTTATGGAGTATGACTTTCATGTTGAATACATGCGCGGTGAGGAAATTGGCGCTGATTATATGAGTCGCGTGGATTTCACTGAACATTTGTGACGTATTGACGTTGTAAACAGATCATGTTATTCTTGACATATTTTCGTGGTGCGCTGATTCGTCTATTGCAATGTGTTGTTTGCTTGTATTTGTGTGCCCCACGTTCAGAAACTGCTAAGTATGTGTGTACAATGTACTGAAGAAACTAGTAGGGAAACATGGCAGAAACCAACGGATGCCACGAAAAAGTGAATACCTGCGCTCGAGACGTACGTGCATGGAAGCGCTCGGCTCTCGGAACAGAACACGGCTGAGCTAGCGCTGCCAGGCTAGCCATGGCGTGTACGGGCTCAACCTGTGGCACAACACGCACCGAGCCGGTGCTACCAGACCAGCCGGGACGCCATTGATATGTCCTGCGGTGAACCAGTGTTCCAGACCAGAGCTGCGGTGCGGACCAGAAAGAACGGGTTGGTGCTGTTCTTGCGGTGAACGAGCGTTCGAGCTCACTAGTAGGAGGTTACTCTGGTCGAGAGTGTGATGTTCGGGCAAGCCACATGAAAGGGTTCGACACAACCCGCCTGCTGGGGTCGCGGCAGTGGTATGGCGTTGCTGTCAGCGTGGGCTTGCCTTGCTTTCGCGCGAGCAGTACAGGGTCTGCTCGTGCGCTGGCCGCCTCTACAATTTCGTCGTAGAAACTGCGCTGCAAGTCTGCAAGCGCCGATGCGTCCGATCTCGTCACCAAGTACTGCGAGTGATCATCTTACGAAGACTTCTCGTATCGTCAGCAAGGACACATGTTCGAAGAACTCGCATGAGCCGTGGACTGACTGGACCGCTATAGAAATAGTTCAGTCTCTTGCTATCTCATCATAAGTGCAATTGTTGCCGTCCGTCGTTCACAAATATAGGTACTGTCTATGACTTTGCTACCTGTATCTGAGTCCCTGGGCCCACGAACCTTCACAATACACAGTGCATGGTGCATTCAACACAAATGTAATATATATTGCCTCTAAAAATGACACCAAAAGGTATTTAAACATACGTAAACTAAACGAAATAGGTGCGCGAGAAACTCGGTGCTCCTTTCTTATTACCTGTACTCATCCAGATTTTCTTTTTCCCTCTGTTCGTCTGGCGTTGAGTGTGCTTCATAAATGGTTGAAGAAAAAAACGCCTCTTCCTCTTCACAATCTTTTTCTCCAATTTCTCAATTCTTTTCGCACCCTTTACTGCTTCTGCTGAACCTGTTTCACTTCTCGATAGCATTTTTTTTTTTCAATTTGAAGTGGCCAACGTTTTCACTATTTGGCTTTAGTTCTGTTTGTCTATTTGGGCACAAAAGGTGATATATTTCCCTTCAGATGTGTCGTTAAGTGTACTTGCTTTTTACGCTTTTAGCTTAGATCGCAATTATTAAAGACTCTCCGTATGGAACAGCAAGCTCGATATCTATAAGGGTAAAACACATTTCCATAACTGCTTGGGATTTGATAGCGGAAACAATGCGCAAAGATGACGCGAATGGTACTCCGAGTGCAGCGACTCGTGCCCTTATGGTAATACACACCCTTCTCCATGGCACCGTTTTCTCAAAAAAGGTTGAATGTGTCTGCATAGACTTTACGTACTTGCCGTTTGCGCAAATTATTTATTGAAACAATGAAGCAGAAATCTAATGTATTACGTGCTAAACGATATGCGTGCTACCAACAAATTTACCCGGACGACCATGCAACGTTTCTTTCGTACTTCAGGAATTTGTACTACTGCCGCAGAAGATAAGTTGGTATTGTAGTTTGACGCTAAATGCCCGTCAGAAGGAGAGAGCAGGCATGCGTAACAAAGTGACGAGCGCGAGGTAAGCATAGTAACGGCGATTGGAAGTATACGGGTTGCTAACAGAGGTCGCTTACAGAAGCAGAAAGACTGAAATGAAGATGTAATCTAGGTGATGTCGAACCATACACGGGAAACCGCCACCCGTACCGCCCCGCTCTAGGGGAACGGAAATTTTTAAGGAAGAATAACACACGTAAACATTTCGCGGCGGGCCTACTATCTCCGTTCGTACTAGGTTTATAGAAAAAAATTATTCGGTAATGCAATCACTGGAAGGCACAAAAGTCGTTCAAAAATATTTCTGAGGCTTTACGGAAATTCGTTTCATAGCTACTTTAAAGAACAGAAAGAAAATGTGTGCTTTTTAGGACACGTAACCCTTGGAATCTTTTGGCAATTATTTCCTTGTGTACATCAAAATAGTGCGCGGCATTCATTTTTCGACTGCTTTCTTCTTTTTCCTAAAACATGGCCAGTGCGTGCGACTGGCGCCAAGAGGTTTCATCCATCAGTGTTAATCGGCTTTTTCACTTACACCAAAAACTAGCTCATCTCTAGGAGCTCCAAAGGAGAGTTGCTTTGATAAGCCGTGATTACCATTTCATATTGAAAAATGTTTAAATGCACTGACTTCTAAAAACAAATATTTGAGGATGAAAGAATTTGAGTGAACTTTCACAGCACTTATTTTACTGTGCCGTGTGTTTGACATCTGCATCAGTGCACCTAAGATTATTTCTACATTATCAAAAGTACGTATACTTTTATTTTGCTTTCAAGCTTCGGAAGACAAACCTATTAAAAAATCTGCTTCTATATTTATTGAATGCTTGGATTTAGGCCTCTCGGTAAATCCTTGGTTTAGGTTAATTATGTTCACAGATATACCTAAACATTGTCTGGCAAACGTGGTAAATGTCGTGTGAGCCTGGTCCTGGAAGTCCATCTTCTACGATGTCGATCTCGCACACTTGATGTCCTGTTCAGAAAAAAATAAGAAGCTTTGCATTTCACAGAGACTTTTTCTTGGTCTAGTTGATATTTACGAATAGAAATCATTACGCTCAAGAGAAGAAACACAGTAAGTAATAATAAATTTGGAGAACGCTTAAACATTGTCCTTAAGAGAGCAACGCGACAGCATTCAAAGATCCCTGACTGCTTCTAACGCTTCCAGGCAAATGCAGCATATGTAACAGTGATGTTTACCTGGAAACACTGGCGGTGAACGCTATGCACGAAAGCCAGCTTTCTGGTAGAAACGCGGGCTCTTGCCTGTGCCGATTCCGGAGGTAGTGTACAGCCAAACAAATTACATCTTATTCAGGTTACTGGTATTGTTTCACATTTTTTAATATTTAAGTCTGAAAATACTTAACATAACACGCAAGTGCGGTCGGTGTTTCGTTTCATGACATTTGTTTGTGGGCTGTCATTTTCAAAATTCCGAGGAATAACCTTGTCAAGAATGTTGGACTGGTATGAGCAACTTTAGTGACAGAATGGTGTGGCAATATAACTCGCATGTACCGCATGTCATTTAGCAAGGCGTGGCATATACATATGTCAACATGTATACGAGATTTTCACTCACGAACAACTCCGCCGAGTCCGACACAGTATATTTTGCGACACGGTGCCCTTAACGTTTAAAAATGACGGGGCAGGCCACTGTATTTTAGATGCGTAAGCATTTCCATGCCCACCCAAATCAGAGAGAGAGGGAGAGAGAAATCATTTATTTAAACCATCGAACTCGTTGCTCTTGAGGTAAAGTAAGTGGTGTCCTCCTTGCCCTGAGTATCCTCAGGACAAGAGACAAGTATCTGGCAATGAAATAGTATAAAGAATTTAATATTCAACAGCATCTGCACTCTTTGCATGCTGAAACCAGTGTGGCACAAACGCAAGTAGCGCAGTTTCCAGTGCGAGCTACCGAACTGCAGCGAGAACCAGCGCGTGTACAGCACAAACCAGTGCGCCACAGCATCGTAGCAGGGAAACGAGCGACTCGTCCAGTGTGATCCAGCTCTTATCCAGTGTTCTCAGCGGTGTCCCGGTGACTTCGAGTGAGCGCCAGCGTCCCCAGTGTGATCCAGTGTCAAAAAACACAATGGTTTCACATTAGAAGGCACTGTAAGACGATGTCTTTTGCAATAGGGTATGCTCTCAATTAATTAAATTTAAAGGGTTAGTTTTAATACCAGAAAATTTACGTACCTCACCGTCGAAGCGCTATTGCTTACGTTATAACTTATACCGCCAACCACATATCCGCATTTCCTGGGTATACTTTGTGGCGCAAAATACATTTCTTGAAAAGGGACAGAAGAAACGAAGTGCTTCACTGTCTTCCTTTCTTCTGTCCCTTTTCAAGAAATGTATTTTGCGCCACCAGATATACCTAGGAAATCTGATGATGATGTGTGGTGTTTTATGGCGCAAGGGCCAGGTTCGGCCAAAGAGCGCCATGACAAGTGGTAATGTTGACGATGTATTATGGATGGCGTGCGCAATGAATTCCTCATGGTAGATGTCACATGGCTGTAAAAGGGCCTAAAATCTGTAGCTGTGAGTGGCGTAGAATATATAGTTGCTAAAATAATGACGGTGACTAGGCAGTGATGTGGGCTATGGCAATGGGCTGTCGTTAAAACATTATGCAATAAAACAACACTGACACCAGCGTTTCAAGAGGACCCCTGAATGCAGGGCTGTTAGCCATGTGCTAAAAATTGCCTTGCCAAATGATTTTCAGAATGTCTGTTTCGGCTAAAAAATCTAAGACTATTTGCAGTTTAAAAAGCGGTTCGTCACTTAGAAAAAATGCAGGATGGAGAGGTATATTTTCCCGATATGCACAAGGGAAATACTTTTTCCTCTCCGTTTCTATTGCAGGGCACTGGATAAGAACATGAAGGACGGTCAGGCTATCGCCGCACCTACTACAAGTAGGAGGATCCCCACCAGTCAATAGGTAGGAGTGAGTACTGTAAGTGTGTCCTATTCTTAATCGGCAAAGAAGTACTTCCTTGTACCGTGCTGTTTTGTCACTTATTCGATTCCGCAATCTTGGTTTTATAATATGTAACTTATTCAATGTTTGTGTATCCCACTCTGCTTGCCAATGTTTCCTCAATTTACGGCGCAAAAAAGGCTTTAGGTCTGTGGCAGGAATAGGGATATTTCTATCTGTGTCGCTAAAACTCACTGACGTAGCGTTTTCATCAGCAGCTACGTTACCTTTTATACTTTTATGGCCAGGTACCCAGCATAGGATAATCGCTTGGTTGCAGATATATGCGGAGCACAACAAGCTATACAGCTCATTCAAAACGGGATTCTTATGCTTTCGTAAGCTAATCAGGGCTCTCACGACACTTAATGAGTCTGTAAAGACAACAGCCTTAGCGACATTTCTGCGCCTTATGTGTTTAATAGCCGGAAGTATACCGTATGCTTCTGCCGTAAAGATGCTGGTGTGTGGGTTTAGTGGCCCTGATGTTGAAAATGAGGGTCCGTGAGCTGCGTAAGCAACACCAGCAGGAGACTTCGAAGCATCTGTGTAATATTCGTCACAGGAATACTTCTCTTTAAGTTCAATAAAATGTGACTGTATGTGAGCCTCAGGTGCTTGTTTCGATAATTCTAAGAAAGAGATGTCATATTGGATAGTTTGCCACTCCCAAGGCGGTGGAAGCCGAAAGGGGGCCATTAAGACATTCTCTAAAAGAGAGACCCCTGTTTTTTTCTGAGACTGCTTCCAACCGGAGGGACAGAGAAGGACGGACACCTGGGCGGTTACGGAATAGCCTGGCCGTGGAGGAGTCCTGAATAATTGAATGACATGGATGATCCACAGCTGATTTTACCTTCAAGGCATACGAAAGACACAAATATGTCCTTTGGTAGTATAGGGACCATTCATTAGATTCGAGGTAGAGGCTTTGCACAGGACTAGTTCTAAAGGCGCCTGTTGCAAGGCGGATGCCTAAGTGGTGGACAGGATCTAGAATATTTAGAGTACTAGGTCCAGCAGAATTATAAACTATGGCCCCATAGTCAGCGCGTGTTAATATTAGACTTTTCTACAACTTTATTAGGCATCTCCTGTCGCTTCCCCAAGCTGTGCGCGACAACAGCTTCAGCAGATTCATAGTCTTGAGACATTTTGCCGTAAGATACTTCATGTGTGGCACAAAAGTTAGCTTACTGTCTAGAAGGATCGCTAAGAATTTGTGTTCACAGCTCACAGATAACCGTTCTCCATTGAGATTGATTACGGGGTCCGCCAGTATCCCTCTCTTATTAGAAAACAGGACGCACGAACTTTTTTTCGGATTTAGCCTAAAACCATTTTCGTCTGCCCACTTAGACAATTTATTTATGCAAAGCTGTACATGTCGCTCACAGATACTTAGATTACATGATTTAAAACCTATCTGGATGTCATCTACATATACAGAATAAAACATACTACGTGGTATGGCAGTCTGGATCGAGTTCATTTTGACAATAAAAAGAGTGCAGCTGAGCACACCTCCTTGTGGAACACCAGCCTCTCGCGTAAATGGACGAGACAGAACGTTACCAACTCTAACACGGAACGTACGATTGGAGAGGTAACTCTGAATCACGTTCAGCAAGTTGCCTCGAACTCCCATTTCAGACAGATCACGGAGGATTCCAAAGCGCCAGGTTGTGTCGTATGCCTTCTCCATATCTAAAAATACGGACAGGAAAAACTGTTTGTGGACAAAGGCATCACGGATGTTTGTCTCGATCCGGACAAGGTGATCTGTTGTGGATCTACCCTCTCTAAAACCGCACTGTAAGGGATCGAGTATCTTGTTCCTTTCAAGAAAATGGATGAGGCGACGGTTAATCATTTTCTCAAATAATTTGCATATACAACTCGTCAGAGCTATAGGCCTATAACTGTTGGGTGAGGAAGGGTCCTTGCCCTCTTTGAGAATAGCGATTACGATTGCTTCTTTCCAAACAGAAGGAATGTAGCCTGCAGAGAACATGGAATTAAAGAGTGACAGTAGTGTTTTTTTGGGTTTCGGGGTGTAAGTGTCTGATCGTCTCATACATTATCCTGTCACTTGCTGGAGCGGACTTGTTGCAACAGTTCAGTGAGGCCTGGAAGTCAGCCATTCCAAATGGACGATTGTATACTTCGTAGGATGTGGTATTCCGACCCAAATTCATCTGTTCTGCTAGTCGCTGGTATTTTAGGAATGTATCTGTGTAATGAGATGCACTAGAAATGTGCTTGAAATGTGCTTGTAGACAATCTGCCTGATCCTCCAGGGTGTCTCCTTGTGTATTTAATAAAGATAAGGGATGAGTTTCGCAGCCTTTTATTTTGTTAACCCTGTTCCAGGCTTTTCGTTCGTCTGTATACGAATTGATGCTGCTTATGTAGTTTTTCCAACCTTCCCGTTTAGCGCGGCGGCGCGTTCTTCTACCTTGCGACTTGATCGTCTTGAAATTATTTAGATTCTCTGTGGTTTGTGAGTTACGGAGGAGATTCCAAGCCTTGTTTTGCTTTTTCCTGGCTTCTCTACACTCCTCATTCCACCATGGAATACGTCGTTTCGAGGGCGACCCTTTTGTTTGGGGGATAGATACTGATGCAGCATCAATAATGAACCCTGTTATGTATGCTACTACGTCGTCTAGGCCAAGTTCACAGATATCATTCCAGGGCAGCTGCGTTAGTTCCCGAAACTTCGTCCAGTCGGCTGAATCAACTTTCCATCGAACAACATGTGCAGGACACTCACCTTGTTTTTTAAGGTTTAGGACGATGGGGAAGTGATCACTGCTATAAGGGTTATTAATGACATCCCACTGGAGATATGGCACAATTGTACTAGACGCTGTGCTAAGGTCTATCGAAGAAAATGTTTTATGTGTTGAGCTGTAAAATGTTGGCTTTTTCTTGTTAAGCAAGCAGGAACTTGAAGTGAATAGGATGTTTTCTATAAGCAGTCCTCTCGCATCACAGCGTGAGTCGCCCCATAGTGTGCTATGCCCGTTTAGATCACCGACGACTATGTAAGGGTGACGCAGCTCAGCAATAAAGCTTTGAAATGTTGTGCTAGAGAGTTGATAACTTGGGGGGATGTATACGGACGTGATAGCAACTAGCTTATTGAATAGCACTGCTTGGATTGCAACTGCCTCAAGAGGTGTTCGGAGTTGCAGTTGCCGACAAGCAACGCCTCTGTCGACTATTATTGCTATCCGCCGGACTATGCAACAGCATCATCTCGGTCTTTCCGGAAAATAGCGTATTGCCTAAGAAAGTTTGTTTGCTTAGATTTAAGATGTGTCTCCTGAACACACAGCACCTTTGGATTGTATTTGTTTGAGTTCTTTGACATCATCGAGGTTGTGGATCAAACCTCTCACGTTCCAGTGTAATATTTGTGTATCCATATTGTTTGTGTTTATGTGCTGTGTGTCAAGAGATATCACTTAGGCTGGCTCAAGGGACCTTGTCAGGCCCCTTGATGCGGGGTATTTCTTTTTTGTTGGCGCGCTCCAGGGAGCAACGCCCTTCCTTCGGCGTCTGAGACGCCGCAGAAGATTTTGTTACATCAGTCGCCTCGTCAGAGGCGCTGGATGAAGCCCGCTCAGCAGGCACTCTCGGGAGTTTTTCGGGCCTGTCTGCACGAGCAGTGGCCCTGGGACCGGCAGGCTCGGAGGTCTGCTGGCCCTTCGTGGTAGGGGGCGGAAGAGCCGTGGCTGCTCCCGCCAGGGGCGTAAGGGGCTGATGGCGTAACCGCCGTCACACTCCGTGTGACTTGCGCGGCCGCCTGAAGATGTAGGGCTGCCCCCCGGCGCGCCACATCGGTGTAGGAAGGACTGAACTGATTTTGGAGCGCTTACGAGCCTCTGGAAATGATAGGTTGAGTTTTACTTTCAGTTCTATGATTTGTTTCTCTTTTTTCCAAGTAGGGCACGATCGCGAGTAGGTGGGGTGGTCCCCTTCACAGTTGGCACAGTGGTTTGTTGATGTACAGATGTCAGAAGCGTGTTCAGAAGAACTACACTTGGCACAAGTAGCACGTCCTCTGCAGTTCTGCGACCCATTCCCAAAGCGCTGACACTTGAAGCATCGACGCGGATTTGGGATATACGGTCTCACGCGAAGCTTACAGTAACCGGTTTCTATTGTTTCAGGTAGGTTGCAGGTTCCGAAAGTAATGATTATGTGTTTGGTAGGTATTTGCTTGTTATCTCGCCTCAATGTTATTCTTTGAACTTTGACAACGTTCTGGTCTTGCCATCCTTCAAGCAGTTCGCTTTCGCTCAATTCGAGGAGGTCATCTTCTGAGACGACCCCGCGCACTGTGTTCATTGATCTGTGTGGGCCCACTGAGACGGGAATTTCCCCAAATGCTACAACTTTCGACAGTTTGTCATACTGCACTTTGTCTCGGAGTTCGAGAAGAAGATCGGCACTTCCCATCTTCGTTACTTTATAGCCTGGGCCAATTGCTTCAGTGAGAGATTTCGCTACAACAAATGGTGAGATCATTCTGACTGTTTTCTTATCGTTCTGACTATGTACAACGTGGTACTTTGGAAATGATTGTTTTGGCTGCATGAAGAAAGTGAATGTTTCATCGGTGCGCCCCCTCGTCAGGGAGCGATCAGGTAGCGGAGGAAAGTTATTTGCCATATAGAGCAGAGAAATTCGGCGGCGATGGTGGCCACCCACCACCGAGCCGCACAAGGGGACGCTACAAGGTTAAAAAAATACCTCCAGACGCCAGCCATGCATCGCCGCTATAACCTAATATATATATACCCAAGGCAGGATATATTACACACGGTTAACCCTTGCCGCCAGGAAAAATGGAAGTAATAAAAAGTGAAGACAGGAAAGATGTAAAAATGGGAGAGAAAGGCGAAGATTGGAGAGGAGGACAGGAAAAGGCGACTGCCGATTTCCTCCAGGTGGGTCAGTCTGGAGGTGCCGTCTATGTGAAGCCGAGGCCGAAGAGGTGTGTTGCCTCCGCCGGGGGGCCTTAAAGGTCCAAACACCCAGCATTGGCTCAACCCCCAGGATCCCCTTTTCGCCAGACACGGCTAAGCCGCGCACGGCTACACGCGGGAGGGTCCAAGCCTCGTGTGCTCGGGTACGTGGTGTCGCCACACAACAAACGCCTGCCGACGCAGACACCCTTGCGGGGATACCTAGGAAATCTAAGCACCAACTTGCCCAAGAAGTCCTTTTGGAACACCTATCCGTATATTTGTGGTGTTTACGAAATGTTTGAAACGTGTAGTAGAAGGACATAGTATTAAACTTGAGCACTAACCTTCGACATATAGTTAAAGTTTTTTACTTCCACATTGACTGAGCTGGGCCCTGCACGTAAGTCCGCTCGGCATAACACGATTCTTTTTTTTTTCTTCTGCAATGACAAGCGGGCAAATTTCCCGGGAAATCTTCGTGCAGCCAAGAAAATTTGTTCTACCGTGTAAAAAAAAAAGCGGCAGCGTTTGTTGTACGTTGCTGGTTCAGATACATTTTCTTCCGTAATCAAGTGACGCGTGTTTCACACCGTAATATGAAAACTGGGATGTTGCCGTTTGCTGGTTTTTGACCAAATAAATAACTGCAGCCCGAAACACGCAAGCGGGTGAATGGGACGCACAAAGGAGCGCAATAAAATGTTCACAGGTTTTCCTGTATTCTTTAACATACAAGTGATTATTCTTACGGTGATAAAGTGATATTTTCTGAATGGTTTCCAGTTGTCTGAAAGCAGGTTGAGAAGAAATAGCATTTTCATTCTAACGTAAATATACAAATCTTTCTAAGTTGAAAGTGGTAATATTCAGGAAAATAGTGTCAAGAATAGGTGATGATAGGGAAACATCACAGAGCGTCATGCAACTATTGTTGTAGATAAGCTGCTTGAACGTTTAAATATGAAGTTTGCTTTTTGGCAGCAAGATTTTTATATGCGTAATACCGAGGAGCTAGAATTATCACCTAAATACAAAATTAGCGTTCTACTGCAATTCCACAATCCAGGCAAACTTTTGCGAATAAACCCTGAGATTGTGCTTCCTTTCTGAAGCTGCATGGACTCTCGTTTACCAGCTCTGCGTGATGTTTCATGAAGGAGTCACTTGAACGGGTACCTGACTACGATGCTTGTGGTTGTATCAAAGGTACGTTAGGTACATAATGCATTGGAGGGACACGGATGAATTGGAGAGCGCTGTCATACGCTAACATGTAATGAAAGCGCGAGCAAATGGGTACAGAGGTGGGGGTCGCCCTGTTGACGTCACCTCAGCACCGCCATCAGTCACCCACGAGTGCAATCCCTGCCGTCGGAATAAGTAAATATTAAAAAAATAAGCTTGTGCTGTTACGCGCGAGCGAGTGCTGTAGAGTGTTTCCTCATCGACTAACGTATGGCGTGGGCTACTTGTAATAAGCCGTATAACTGACGCAAGTTGATGACAGCCGACTATATGTGCCGCAGTTTTCGTTAGTTACATTTTGCTATGTTTCGGAGCAATCGTTCATCAGTGCACAGTAAAAGTCTACCTAATAATAATTTCTTTACTGCCCCCCCCCCACCTGTAACATTGCTCCTCGTGACAGTCTCATTTCTAAAAATTGCAATGCTGTGTTTGCACGTTGCAGACTTGAATATTCTGCTTGCTCAGTTCGTAAGATTAGATGAAAAATTAGGATGACGCCTAAGCTTTGCCGTTAAGAGTGGAGCGCGATGCATTCAGAGATCCCTGACTGCTTCTCACGGTTCCCAGCAACTGCAGCGTAAGTAACCGTAATGTTTACGGGGAAACGCTCGCGGCGAACCCTATGCACGAAGGCGGGCTTTCTGGTCGAAACGCGGGCTCTTGCAGGGGCTGCGATGCAGGGGAAGCGAGCGCCATCTGGAAGTGTTTTAAGGAAGCGGGTGAGCCACACCATGCAATCTTGAGATATTTACGCGCCGGCGTGCGCAAATGGCGGACGCCGTCTCCGGTCTGTGCACTGTAGAAACGCTAGAAAATGAGTTTGTTTGAGTTTTCGCGTAACGGAATTATGTTTTCTCCCATATTCAAATTACACTCCGAAAGCTATCATGTCCGTAGGTTAGGTGTAATCGTAGTTTGCGATATATTCACGTATTTCAGCTGGAGAAATTCAATTATTTCAGTGAATTCCTTCCGTCACATGAACGTCCTGGGTATGTGTTGTTAGAAAATATATTGCCGAAAGGACGCCCGACGCCGGACGCCGGGTTTTCTGCGGCGCCGGGTTTTCTCCTTAACGCTAACGCGTTAGGATGTCGTTTCTGATGAGCAGCAGTATTGCACATTGCGTTTCTTACTTATAACTTACCTTGATACCAATAGAAAAAGATACCACACGGTCCTGTAGGATTATACTGCCAGAGTACCTTCGTAACATTTCCTAGCTCTGAAAACCAAAAAAAAAATTATTCTGCAAAGATTCGCTATATGTATGGGAGGTCACGGCGATTTCAATCAACGGAAGGTTGCGAATTATGGATAGTGGTGTTCCTGTTATTACTTTTGGCACTTTTTGCATAGTGCAGCAGGCTGTCGCTAAACAAAACCCGGTTAAAACGAACTTCTAAATATTAGAGCAGGAATGTTGTTATCTGGTGAGTTTTCCCTAAGGCATAATGAAAAACAAGTTCACTCAGCAAGAACAGCCGCTCAAGCCGCACTTCCACAACCACCCCTGGCGGCGGGTACAAGGCTCAGCGGGAGACCCCAGTCGACAACCTTGAGGAAGGCGACTTTGCTAGCTACACGAAAAGCAAGCAGTGTTTCTGTGCCTATAAACATCTGTGCCAGCGTCCGCGATGACGTGGATAGCCGCCTGACCAGTACCATATATAACGCATGTAAACAATTTGAGGATGTTTTCGAGGTGTCCTTGCGGGCTAATAATTACAGTGATGATATTGTTCTGTGGTATTCACACATGCAGCGGAAATTGTTGTATATACTATGGCGATTTTCTTAAACAGTACGAGAACACATAATACTCTTTTACCAAAGCAGGTGTATTATCAGCTTTTGGAACAACACAGAAATTTGCAGATCGCTGGCAAGATACATTTATTCAATTGCTTAGTAAGAATGCATGACGTTATAGTTATGAAAATACATATAGCGTAGAAAATATCAATCAGTATTTCTTTTATTTTACATTTGCCTTTAGGTTTTAATAGGGCTTTGCGAATATTCGAAACTTTTGAAGAGCGAATAAAATAGGTCCTTATTCTATCGGTCAACGCACCAAATACTCATTATTCGATTTTGTCCTAGAATCGAGCAGTAGCCATTCCAAAATCCTAATATTTTTCACATACTTATCGAATACTATACCTCCTCGACTGTACATGATGAAACATGAAATTTAAGCAAAGATGTGATGACTTTTATTCCATCTACAATCAACATAATGTGCTAGAGCACTGTGCGTCGTTCAGACAGTCGCACTTTAATGATTAACACGATTACTCAATAAAGTTTAGTTGGGATTGCGCAGCGGCTGCTGTTTATATTAAATTGATAGACGCAGTGTACAGCACGCATATCTGATTTTGTCACAAAGCTACACAAGGAGATTAACTGGGCAAACAAGGCTGCCATTATAAGCTTTATATGACAATTTATGACAGCGTAACCAGGGAAGGGCCCAGAGTTTGCGAGCTGCTTACTTTAATAAAACAAGCTTTATAATGCGCAGTAAAGATAGTTTCTAATGTTGTCAATACCGAGATTACAAAACAGTTTCACGCTGCACCCTTATCCAGAAAGTATTAAATAGATATTCAATATTCGACTGGATTCGCTTCTGACCTATTTGATTCGTATTCGATTCGCTTCTGGCACTGTTTGATTTGTGTTCGGTTTCTGTCTCTATGCGATTCGTAAAGAGTTTGTCCTCAAAAATTACTACTCGCATTATCCTAGGTTTTAATGTTGTTGAGGTTATCTGTAATTTAGTAGTGCGCGCGCGTGTGTGCGTGTGGGCACGCGTGTGTGTTTCTTATTTTATGTACGTCAGGTAGCAGGGACTTCTGCTAAAACGAACATATTTTTGCGGTATCCCGAAGTTTAGCAGAAATATATTTTATAGCAGCCAATAGCTCAGTTCCCAGCAAATCCACGGTAACGTTGAAGTAAACGCTACCTTGAGAAGGACACTTCCGCACTGGTAATGTGCATTTCTTGTTACGGAGAATCGAAAATTTCTTCGCTCTCTTTTTTCGACCGGATTCGTAAATGGAGGTGCGAAAGATAACGGGACAAAAATGACTGAATTTTTTTCTTGACTACTTTAGTGACTAGTGAATTTAGTGACTAGTTTAGTGACTTTTCTTGACTAGTGAGCCTACGCTCACGATCACACCAAGGCAATAAAGAAGAATAACAGATTATACCAAAAGGCATTTAATTCCGTATAAATATCCGAGGCGTCGCGTAGTGAAGAATCTCTAAGGCGTACCTGAATATCTTAGTAAATATATATAAAGACTCCACAGTAACCTTTATTAGCAGCAAGAAAAGGGGTAAATTGCCTATCGAGAAAGGGGTCAGGCAGAATAACCCAATCTCTCTTCTGCTATTCACTGCATGCGGAGACGATGCATTCAAGCTACTAATTAGTCTGAGAATGTTTTGTAATGCCGATCAACGGCGACAACAGCCTATGGTTGCAGATTACATTGTACTGTTCAGCAATCCTGGGGATGAATTGTAAGAAATAATTCAGGATCCTAGTTGAGAAGGTGTAACACTAGAGTACACTTCATTTCTCTATTCTCTTAAAGAGCGCACTGGAGGCGAATTATATAATACGTGGGTAACTGCGCATGCGTCTACTTAGACAATGAGGGAAAGTCTAGTGTCTAAATCTTATTAGTACATACAGATATTGAGGTCACGTTAAATATTTAAATATTAGCACACTCGCAGTGGCAGTAAGCAACCGTTGTTCGGCTACAGAAGATTCTTTGCGTCCCCAGGTCGCCATGTGCATTTATCACCCAAATTGCGTGCACGTCCTGAACGTTTATTACTGTCGAATATCATCTTTCCAGAGGAAGGCACTTTTTGATTCGCTGGGTGGCAAAGGCGTTTATGTTTGTTTTCGAACCGCTGAAGTGTGCTTGATAAACAGGGATTATTTCGACTTGCTTGGAACGTCTCGGTAAATATCCATCAATGTGCTCGCCTATTTTGCTTTGAAATATGATCTCTTTTTCATTAGTGTAACGCCTTCAACCTAACCTATTGAAGGTAGGAAGGAAGGCGCGCAGATCATTGTTAATGGAGTCATCCTTATCTTTATCGTAAAAGCGCATCGTTATGCTAATTAAATAGCGCCTTAAAGGTTAAAGGCAAATGTCACGTCAATTAAGCTGTGGTCACTGACTTCTTTCATTTCGTTTGCGAAATTATTATTATTATTATTATTATTATTATTCTGCGGCTAAAGTGCGCTGTATATTAAGCAGCGATGACTTCACAATAAAATCAAACAAAAATACGTGCGATCACATAGAGAAGCGAAGGGCAGTCGAGGATGGCAGGAAACTAGGTGGAGTGATGAAAGCAGGAAATTCGCAGGCGCAAGTTGGATTCCTTTGGCTCAGGCAGGGGTAATTGGAGTTCGCAGGGAGAGACCTTCGTTTTGCAGTGTACATAAAATAGACTGATGATGACGATGAGACTAAACAGGTGTTTGCGTTTCCGACTAATTTGTCGTACGGAGAGACTCATTGCCTGTCAGCGCTAATGAAAACTAAGGTGATGCACTACAGAAAAGAAAAGAAACAAATTTTCTTGGTTTTTTAAGGAGAAGACATTTTCTTTTACACGTCGCAGTAAGCAAACTGACCAGAGGAAACGAGATGGCAAACATAGCCTTGGTTAAGGCGAAAATCGTAGGTTTCGCTTTAACCAAGAAATTTCACTTGCACTAGCTTTCGTTGAGCTCTATTACGCTAATTATGTTCGTGAATTCGTCGCTAGTGAGCATACAAAGCATGCAAACTCAAAAGATATGGGTACGCGTAAAGGTGCTCGTAGCAAAAATTTCTGCAAAATGTGCTTTCTACTTACGAGGCCAATTTACGACGCTCATGCATGGACCCGGTACAGGTGTTTCTTGGGTACAGTTTTGCAGTTTCGCGTGTAAAAGGTAGGGATTCACTCCGTCTGATGCAGCGGCATTACCGGCATTTCGAGAATCACGGCTGAAACAGAAGAAACGGTTCAATTGTGTGTATAGTCCGTTTTAGAAGAATGCCCGTTTTGTTTTTTCGCTTTATATGCTACGCGTTCGTGTTCAAGAACTAAGCCAAAGGCCAATGTAGTTTTGACCTAATTTCTAATTAGTATTTATTAAAATCCACTGGACTTCTTTCTTTTGGCTAACATATAAAGTGATTTGTTTCAACATATTACGTTTTAGAGAGGCTTCGCGGTAATATGACGGAAGTGATTCAAGCCCTTAAGGCCAGCAGTTAATATATGTTTTTTTTTTCGCGAGAGACTACATTCATTACTAAACTACCACACTAGAGGCAAAGTGCTCATGAAAGCAACATGTTTCACCATGTCTAGATCGCTATGAAGGTTATTTCCTTTGTGTCGTCGCCTTCAAGCTGCAGCCCACCTGATCCCACCTGGGCATGCGCTGTGTATTCCTGGATCTTCGAGCACGTGGAAGCAACGGTTTCGGCCACAAGTCTTAGTTCCCGTTATTATTGCCAAAAATGGAACTTCGCATTAGCCTCAAGGCTGTATGACGTCGATGGAAAATGCTATAAAAGCGCAGATTCTTTGCATCCCCTCAGAGTTCACGGCGGCACTCATTAAAGCAACATGTTTCACCACGTCTGGATCGCTTTGTAGTGTATATTTCAGTCTATTTACTACTGTTCGTACGAACTTTTGCACTCTTGTTATGCTGCCGTGCTCGGATGTGCTCAGATTACAAATGACTGTTGGACTGTTCTCCTACTCCTGCTTTGTAGTGACGTAGAAATCAATCCAGGTCTCACCGTTGAGGAGAAACTAAATCTCATTCTTGATGAACTTCAAACGATAAAAGATGCAGACAAGATGCGCGATGCTACCCTTTCAGAATTGAATCAGAAGCATACAAAATTGTACAATATCTTGGACTTAACTAAAGCTAATGAATTGAAAATACAAAATCTGGAAGAAACGGTGCAACATTTGGAAGTTTTGTTGACACAAAATAAAAAGCTTGTTGACTTCGAAGGCCAAGCTTGCCGAAACAACCTTTTGGCTTTGCGTATTCAAGAATCCCCTGACGAAAACAGGATCTTGAAAATAAAGTTGTCCGCAGTGTTTTCCAAGAACACCTAAAGCTCAGCATTAGTGTCAGTTCAGCGGAACATTATCATAGGACTGGTAGGCCGGGAAAAAATAAGATAAGACCTGTGATTGTGCGCCTGTACAATGTACAACTATAAGGAAACGATATCCCTGTTTAAGAATTGCTCGAAAATTAAGGGTACCGGCATATCCACTTCCGACAATTATTCTCAAGGCACCTTGCAGATAAGAAAGAAATTGTGGCAGTCCAGATTAGATGATATTCTTTGAAATTACAAAAAGAAACTTGTTCGTGACAAGCTGTTTGTGAATGGTGACGTCTATACATGGAACATTGTCAAGAGCTGTAAAGTCTTTCTGCGTAAGAATACTAAATCAGATGACTGCCGCTCTTGGTACTTAAGAGGAGCCTGCGTAGAAAGTTCTGCGTGTTCTGTGTTTGAATGCGCAAAATGTGTGCAATAAACCAGAACGGCTTGAATGCATTTTGCTGTCATATGACCCTCACATAGCCGTCATTAGAGAAACGTGGCTTCACGCTGATATCCCAGATAACTGCGTATTCCCACCTTCATAATGTTGTTATAGGAAACATTGTGAAACAAAAGGAGGCGGTACTGCAATTCTTGTAAAATACGAAGTTCCATTCTTTTCGCTGCCAGAAGTTGATAACGATCATGAAAGCGTTTTATGCAAAGTCGAATTCAGCGGCAACACTTTCATTATTGCGGGAGCTTACGGGCCACTTGGATCAACACCAGAATTTTTGTTAGACCTCTACGATTACTTGCAAAAATACTGCGATCAAAATATAATTGTCGCTGGAGATTTTAACCTTCCTTGTGTTAGGTGGGAGGAAATGAAGGCTGGTTCGGTTGATTTCCCCAGTTCTGAAGTGTTGTTTTACATAATCCTTGCCTATAACCTTAATCAAACGGTTCTTTGTCACAATACCTGTAACAGATTCCGCTTACTCAATTTTATACCTTTTATTTTGCTCAAACTACATTCAGGATCGTGTAACGCAGGTTCATGATGGCCTTTCACATCAGATCAGATCAGAATTATTTTTACTGTATCTTCCCGCGAAGGGCTGGCTCATATAAACCAAAACATGTGGTTGCAAAACAATATTCTGCTGCGGGTGATGCTCAAATTGCGCTTTACTTGGAGGACCGTCTTTTCAGTTTTTGTGATGATGGCATTGACGTATTATGAACCAAGTTTAAATCGTGGTGTCACCAGTGTACAGAAAACCTTATTCCAGAAAGACTGAAAAAGATTGGTCGAGAGAGCCCTTGGATCATCAGAGAGCTGCTTCAGGTAAAACGCAGGCTATAGCGTCACAGGAAATTAAAGTGTGCTGACGACAAGGTGTTAAAAGATCTAAAAACTGCCCTTTACTATAAAATTCTAGAGTCCTGAAAATGTTATTTCAATGAAATACTTGGGCGTTTTTCCATCAGAGAGCCCAAATAAATTCTGGTAGTTCTTGGGGGACAAGGGCCATCGACGAATAGAGCAGGTGGCGTTGGGCACAACTTTCATTACAGACAGTAGGGAAATAGCGTAAATGTTTAAAGGCACACTAAAGGCTAATGCTAAGTCAACGTGGACTATTTAAATACCATTCCTGAAACCTCGCAACACTTGTTTCGGGCCAAGAAAAGACATAGTTTACGAGAAAATTGCATCTGAAAGTTAAGGATACCTTTCTCGAAATTCCGATCTCCCGCCACCAACTGGGGGAATTGTGACGTTGCATACGCCATCCCGGCCCTTTGCTGCCGTCGATGAGTAAAACTGCGACCGACAGACGGCGGTACTGAGGCAAGACAAATAAAGTTAGAGCGGTGGATTCTCCTCTGCAGCTGCTTTTTGGCCAAGTGGTGTAGACCGCTCGGCCATATCGCGACATCACATGGGAGTTGAATTATCTGCTGCTTGCAGTTCGTGCGAGTTTCACGAGCCAGAAAAACCAGTGCAGCACTACGCGATAACTACTGAAACGCGAAAGCGTGGGTGGTGCGGAGACGAGACAAAACCAAACCGTTCGACCGCCCGCGTCGTTGTAAAGGGTAACTTGAAGGAGTTATTTTGTCTAAACATGACATAAAAGTGGACAAGTAGCATTTTATTTCACTTATAATACTATACGAGGATGTTTTGTGCAATGAGTGGTTGACTACTAGTGACAGAATTTAACTGAGGAATGCTTTTGTGATCGGGCAACTACTTGAATTTCCCGGGGGAGTCTCTAATCATGTCGTATATTTACCTCAATTTCTCGATTATTAAGGCTCTGTTCTCGATAATATTGACGCCTTAGAGATTATCGAGTACTAATCTGTCACTTTAGCTTGACTTAATATTTGCCTTTAGTGTGCCTTTTATTACCACTTTCAAAGCGTGTTATTAAAGCCGGACAACGCAAGATAGATCAGGCGGCCTGTGCGAATCCTGAGAGGGTGTAGTTGAGCTGCTCTTACGGTTAGACGCAAAGATGTCAAGAGGTCCAGGTAAAATTCCAGCTATTTTCCTTAAGAAATACGCACAGCTGCTAGGTAGATTTCTTCTCATTGTATTTATTAAGCCCTTAAAAACTGGTAAAGTACCGACAGATTGACTCCTGGCTTGTGGTGTTCCGGTTATTAAGAAGGGTAGCCCGTAGTAATGAGTAATTATCGACCAATTTCCCCTAAGCGTATTTCTTGAATGGTGTTAGAGCATACTCCGGTGAAATACTTAAATAACTATTTGGATAAACACAATATTATACACAATACACAGCATGAGCTCCGACGAGCCTTTTCTACTACCACGTAGTTAAAAGCAACCATTAATGAATTTTCTCAAGTTCCAGACATCAATGGTCAGGTGGACATAATATTTTTGGACTTCTCAAAAGCTTTTGACAGGGTGTGTCACAATCAACTAATCCTAAAGATGAAAACAGTTGGTATATCTTCGGGAATAATCAACCGAAGTACACCTTATTTGACTAATAGAAAACAATATGTAGATATAGACGGATCGTGCTCCGGAAAATTAGATGTCTACTCGGGAGTACCCCAAGGATCTGTAAAAGGACCGGTCTTGTTTAACATCTATATCAATGACATGGAAGCCTCTGTCAAATCAACTGTTTCAGTTAAGTTGTTTGCCGACGACTGTGTCATTTTTAAAACAATAAATTCGGTTTCTTACAGGCTTGAGTTGAACGTGAATGTAATATTACTGGTAGAATGGTGTGCTAAGTGGAGTATGATTAATCTTGAAAAAAATTCTATATATATGTCTTACTAATAAAAGAAACAAACTGGTGTTTACGTATAATACAAACGGTAACATGATGAAACAAGTTGAGGAATATAATTATTTAGGGATTATGATTATGCTCAGGCTTAAATGGACCGCGCACATTGATAACATATGCTCTTCAGCTCGTAAAAAATTAGGTTTCCTAAAGTACAAATTAAAAAGTTAATCAAGCGAACTTAGAAAGAAGGCGTACAAAGCCATACTGAGACATCCTCCCGAGTACGCAAGTATTGTGTGGGACCCTCACACAGCGGTAGACACAGAAAAAGATAGCAAGAATTCAAAGATTAGTGGCTGGTTTGATATATAACCGCTATAAATGCCGGGACTCTCCGTCTGCTATGTTGCAGGAAGCAAAGCTGCAATCCTTAAAATAACGCAGAAGCATTGCTAGAATTAAGCGTCTTAGCGACTTATATTTTTCGAAACAAGGCATTCACCTTTAAGAATACATAACTAAACAATCATTTGAAAAATCTTGTCATAGGCATCAACACTTTATTGAACCTATTTTCGCTCGCACGAATGTCAATAAGTATTCATGTTTACCAATACAATCATGGATTGGAAGGCGCCGCCGCATGATTTTCTCCTCCTTGCCCCTAATGAGTGATATGGACCGTCAGAATGCATCGCCTCAAATGTGCTATGTTCTCAACGTGGTGCGTTGCTTGTTTTATTGCTTTTTCTTATGCGTGCGATATCTCTTCAAGTTTTGTATAAGCATGCATCGGCCATTTTTAGTTTCTTTTTGTCAATAGGCATGCTTTTTTTAAGGTTTAATATTTCTTCCTTTTCGAATTCTGCCTCTCCTGCTTGTACCGTATTCGTTCAGCAGTATGTGATAAATAAAAAAAAATAAAAATACGTACATTGAAGGGGCTGGCGTGTAGAACAAAAAGAAAAACCTTATTTCTTGCCGCAGCATTACACCAGATTCGTTTAACACAAGACACTATTTTTCATGTGGCTGGTGTAGCCAACGCCTGATCGTCAGTTTCGGCCAGATATTTTCAGCAAGTGCACCTGAGGTGTAGATACTTCCGTCGCTGTGGCCCTCAGTCCTGCTACTTGAGCCACACTGGCTGTTCTGCATAAACGATGCCCTCAAATACTAGGACTGGAAGAAGCATGGGGATACAGTCTGTAAACAGCTCTGACGGTTCCTAGGTTTCTATTTGGGTCTCAGCTGGTTTCGCTATCTGTGATGCTCGTGTAACCAGTGACTACCCTCATCAACTGGGCCAGTTGATTGATTAGTTTCTTGATTCTTGAGTTTATTGATTGATGTTGGTTTGTCTAGAGGGCCTGCAGCGAAACGCGTCACGAGTAGACACTATCACCAGCATCAAATGATCTAACGGCTGCAAAGTGTACAACGGCATTGCTCGAATGGTCTGGCTGTAATTCCTCTAACACGGAGTGTGGCCTGTGGTGAATCATCAGTCCGCGTGCTCTATCGAGTGGTGGAATCGAGGGTGATATGTGCTTCAATGAATATAATCTACGTAACTCGGACTCGGTGCTTTTTCCTGACTGTCTTTCCTAGGACTTCTTTTTCTTCCCACACCATTTTATGCGTACTTCTGTTATTAAAGGCATTGTGGCAGACATTGTGGCATGCATATTAGAGGCAGTGTGGCCTAGTGTAAAGTGTAAAGAAATAAGCATAATGACTGAAGTGGATAGGAATACGGAGTAAGGAGGAAGATGGTAGTAAACGTAGAGAAGGTGCTCTAGGAGTCAGGAGGGTTTGCTTCTTTCTCTTAAAATATATATAATAATGCTAACCTGTATACGCCCTAATCAGAGGAGGACACATAAAATTATTATTGGCGGAGTTTGAACGCGCAATAATAATAGAAAGTACTATGCCTGCCGAAAGTAAATAGTTTTAATAATAACGGAAAGTTGAATGCATATGACAACAAGAAGCCCAATGTATATTATATAAAGTGAAACGCAACAATATTAAGGAGATTTAGAAAGATTAAACGCAAACGTTAGTATTCCATAAATTCTACTGACTAATGATTCCAACTGCAGACTTTTCGTAAAAAAATGAATTCCTGAAAATATTAATTTTGTGTTGGTATTTGGCAACATCCTTCCAATGACAGATTCATATAAGCTCTTTCAGTGCACAGCACTTTACTAGAACTAACTTTTCTGCAATATGCTAAATAATAATTGTTTGTTTAATATGTTTCCTTCATTTATGTTTCTGGAGTTGCGCTCCATTAAACAAAAGATTAGTCATTGACTACGTCTTGTAATAGTAAAAATAATGTATTTAGTACTGCAAGGCCCGTACTTCTTTTCTGGCTGTTTCTTAGGTGCGGGCCTTCCACGAGGCCAGGCCAGTAGCTACTCAGTGTGCCCTTGAACTGTGCTCGCACTTGCTGTGCAAAATAATGCAACCACTGGTTGCCCACTATGAACACGTTGACAGTCGCCGACCGACTTTGGGGAGACGGACAATGCCTGCAATAATGTCCTCATTAACCAGGCAGGCCAAAAAATGGACTTGGGACGGTAGATTCAATTTCGTTGTTTTTAGAGCTCCTGTATGGAAGAGAATTTGTGTAGAGTCCCTTGCTCAGGGTAGTGCTGTACATGAAGAAAGTTCACCTGAAGGTTTGTGATGGCCAAGGGCGTGTGAGCGTTTCCCGTTTGCGCATCACGGTAGCCCAAGTGCTCGCGGATCGTCACAAATTACGGATACCGTACACGATACCTTGATTCTTGCCACTGCCAGTTTAGGCTTCCCTGCACAAAATCAATTTGGAGCTTCGTTGGCTTTACGCCACCATGAGAGCTCACGCTGTTCCTTTCAGTACGCGCACACGCAAACTTGGTACGTGATCGCCCCGCGGCCCCAGCCTACGCGTCAGGCACGCGGCCGTCAGTGCGACCCGTGCACGTGATATCGCACCTGATCGCCAATGCGCTCTACAGTTACAAATATTTTAAAACCAAACTTCCCGCAATGGCTTTTTCGCTCGTAGCCTATAGGCCTAAGAGGTGCCACGGCGCCGCTTCATCTGGGTCGGCGACCAAGACAGTGGTTTGGTGACCAGTGCAGGATACAATGATGATGATGCAGTCATAAGCAGGGCAACTAGTGCCGTCTAGTAGCGGCTTTCGAAGTGAACCCGTATACGTGTGTGCGCATGCCGCTTAGTAGAACATGTTTTCTTTTTTTAATTTTCACCCTCCAATGTGGTTAGGCGGGCCTTACACGAGTAAATACGGAAGATGATTCGATTGATCAGCCATCATGAATTAGCTTTCTTTTTCTTCTCTTTTTGTTTTCGACGATTAGCTGACCAATTGAAGTACACCCTCCTGACAGGCATGTGACTATACCATCAAACAGGGCACGCCCGTGCACGCTACTTAAGGAAGACTAAGTGACAAGGTTGATAGTTTCATGAAAGGTTTCTCTTCTGCCGGAGACGTTTATTTTTTCAGCACATGGTCATTTCTACGTGCTCGGAAAGACAGTATCACGATATTTGGTGATGAGTATGACTAAATCCATGCTTAATACATTAGAAAACCTTCAAAACAATGAGTACACTAATGCATTTTCTCCTTTATTCGATGTGCAGAGTAATAACAAAATTTCTAGCTATGAGGACATGAAGCTAATAAATTTAATGTTTATTAATCGAACATATAAATATTTTCGTCAAACGTCCCATATTCCTGCCTTAGTTATAATCTTAACAAATACTTTTATTTAATTTATATACAAGCGGCAATCGAAACATGTTTCTCTACTAGTATAAACAAGTATTAACTGTATAAAGTAAACCTCGAAGAAAGAATGTGGCAAAGTACGTACCGGTTGAAACGTGGCACGAATAACATGAATTCATAGTCGGTTTCATTCAAGAAGGTCTTTGTGTAATACGTATATTTCTGTTCACGCAAATTGTTTTCGATCCTCACAGTGCTTGCATATATGTATATTTTTTTAGTAGTATTCAGCATCTGCAAAACGTCATAGAGTATGAACTCATAATACTACTTTCATAGCCTTTCGCAGAGGAAGTTGTAATGTTATCAAAGTTCACCTCACTTTACGAAAAGGCAGCAATAGAACGCAAGACCAGTGGTGCAAGCAAACAAAAAGGACTTCACCTGTATTCACGCTACAACTGGGCAACTTCTGTTATCAGGCCCGTTGGACGCAACGCAACTCTATGTACGACGCTGTATAAGAATACACATCACTGCGCAAACATTGCTACGAAGAGAACGACGCTCAAAAAACACCGCACGAGGCGCAAGTAATTGAACACATTTCGCAAAGCCCTCTTTCACTCTCTCCGACTTTCTTTCCGACACTTTCTTCGAGCGCCAACACGTAGCACTGCGCTGGCTATAACGCCCGTTGAATAATTGGACGATGTAAAACCGCCATCCTCCGGTGTAGCTTCGAGGACGCCAGGTCAATGCGCAAGGAAATATTATGGAGTCTGCGCAGTATTTTCGCATAGGCAAATCTACGTGAACATTGGCTATATATTGGCTAAGGCAATAAAAAGTATTACCTCGGTTGCACAATCAGCCCCCACGCTGCCCTCTTGCTTAAAGAATGTCACCACTGGCAGCACGCTTCAGTGAAAATTGAGGTGTAGAATACATTAGTGCTCAAATTATTTCACATTTCTTAACACAGGTACTGAATTGCACACGAGACGAAGAAGTTTCCCTGGGTCAACTTGTTCGCCTGTGTTAAACCATCGCCGCATAACATGGAAGTACCTCAGTTAAGCCTTTTCTTGTGTTCGTCAATAGAATAATTTAACCACAATGCTTTTTCGAAGCTTTCATCGTGTACATTAGTACCCGTACGCCACGTCTCACAGAAGGTGCTGCTTACTTCAGAATTCCTGCTCACGGTAACTGGGCAATAATTTTACTACCGGTTCAATGTACTTTCTGTGATTTATTCGCTTCTGGCTAAAAACTCTACTGCTCTTTTTGGCGTAAGGTATAGGCGGAACTATATAGATGATTATTAGGCGTACGAAGACAGCTTTATTCAACGACTTGCTATTACCCCCCTAGTGGGTGTCTTTTTATTCACGTCGTAGTCTTCGCACGTAAAATTACGGTTCTTCAAAAACGACGAAACTTTAATTGAGCAGATTGGACTCTACACGTTCTAGATGTTTGTGACAACATCGCTAAAAGTCAGCTGTACGCGTACAGCCCGAAAACTCCTTCAATTTTCTTTACCGAACACCATTGGCGCACTTTAGGTCACTTTGATCGCCGTCTCTTCTGATAATTAAGGTCCAAGCTAACACGGCGCTGTAATTTTGCTTCAGAGACTTTCCTTCCCTCCCTTCTTCTCCGCCCTTAAACTGGCTCTCTTAACTAATACACACAGAACAAAGCAACAGCGCGCGCATTAGATCCCATAGATGAGATGAATATTTACAATTAGTATTAGGGTTATAAATTATATTCGAGTGCTGATTGCTGGGCTATCGTTTGTTACCGAAGCTTTCCCTCAAGTCTAAATATTTTAAGGCAGTTTCTCGTGTGCGTATCATGGCTACGCACGCTTATATCGCATTCCGTTTCTCTACCACGGGTGCGCTTTAAAACCACGGCGCTGCAGTTTTTGCTTTTCTTTTCTTTCTTCTTCTCCGCCCTTAAACTGGCTCTCTTAACTATACTACACGCAGAGACAAAGCAACAGCGCGCGCATGCGATCCCATAGATGAGATGAATATATATATATATATATATATATATATATATATATATATAGCAAACTATCAGTCATAGCTCTCGTAGTATAGCCCTCTGGGCCGTTTCCTTTTTTTTCTTTTTTCGAAAGTAGTCCTATTAGGGTTATTATAATTACACGAAGGTATTTCGCCCTCATCAGCAGCAGTCCTTGGTATAGTTATTCTGGCGGCTAGCTTCCCACGCTATGCGTGCCGCCATCGCACCTGGTTAAGCTTTTCCTAGACGCTAGAGTTATGCTTTGTCCGCGCAACCTTGAGCGATCGGAAAGCGCGTTTCCCCCTCTTGGCCGGCGGAGAAGGGGGGCTTCGTTCCGGCCGCGAAGCTCTCCACATCTCTGTAAGGTGCCTTGTGGATGTCTCGTGCTGACGATGTCCTCTCGGTGAGCGCATATTTCCCCCCCTCATCTTTTAAGAGGTTCAATACATACAAGCATTTTTCTCGCAAACCAGATTTTTTTTCAAGGGAATTTTCCACGTCTCAGTAATTTCTCTCGTCGTATTCGAGTGCTGATTGCCGTGTTATAGTTTGTTAACGAAGCTTTCCCTCAAGTCTGAAATATTTTAAGACAGTTTTCCTAGCCTCTAAAGCCGCTCGAGTTCGCTCTTCTCCTCGAGCGGCCATTTTTCCTAGAAAATATGCCGACTATCGCGGACAAGAAGAGTCTCTTTCCACGTAAGTGTGAGGCTCGGAGCAGGAGCTGTGGCGCTTGAAAGTAGCCTGGGGCCGGACGAACCAACCGACTGAGCTATCTTTCCGGGCAACATCGAAGGGTCACGAGTTCAAATCACCTGTTATGTGCCTTTTTTTTTCGCCCCTTTTCTTTCTTTTTTTTCTTTCTTTTAATGTCTTCTCCTTTATTTTATCACTGTACGGGAACCCTCCTAAAAAAAAAAAAAGAGATATATATCTTCAAATATGTATGGCCTCACACTCACATGTGCAGGTCATAAATACCAGGTTCTCTAGCCGAGTGCCATCCATGCGGTATAACCGAGCTCAGATTGGTCCACCTTGACTGACCAAATAGGGCACCACTGTAGGTTAAATGAGGCGTACAACTCCTGCGGGACCCGCCGTGGTTGCTCAGTGGTTATGGTGTTAGACTGCTGAGCACGAGGTCGCTGGATCGGACCCCGACCACGGCGGCCGCATTTCGATGGGGGCGAAATGCGAAAACACCCGTGTACTTAGAATTAGGTGCACGTTAAAGAACCCCAGGTGGTCGAAATTTTCGGAGTCCTCCACTACGGCGTGCATAATCAGAAAGTGGTTTTGTCACGTAAAACCCCATAAATTAATTTTTAATTTAACTCCTACGGGGACGGTAGAGTATCCGTCTCCAGTGCAAGAGGACCGTGATTCAAATCCCGGTGCCGCGCTATTCTCCACCGGAAAATACAAAAAAAAAAAAACGTGTGTTGAGAAAATTGCACAAACAGGCCTGGAGTGCGGCCTGATCCCGGTGACCAGAACCGGTAACGCAATCTCTCACCAGAGCAGGATTGGCCACCCTGGTGCAGTACTTGGCCACAACCTCCTATATGAATACAACAACCGAACCCCGGCCCTCAGTCCCCAGCAGCCGCGAAGCAACTGACCACGGCGGCGGTCAGATCTGTGACGCTGCAGAGGGTGCTAAGAATACTTGGCTCCGGACAGGCCGCCATTGGAATCTGAACCTGGCAACGTCTAACGTTAGAACGCTATCTAGTGAGGCGAGTCTAGCAGTGTTATTGGAGGAATTAGAGGGTAGTAAATGGGATATAATTGGGCTCAGTGAGGTTAGGAGGACAAAAGAAGCATATACAGTGCTAAAAAGCGGGCATGTACTGTGTTACCGGGGCTTAGCGGAGAGACGAGAACTAGGAGTCGGATTCCTGATTAATAAGGAAATAGCTGGTAACATACAGGAATTCTATAGCATTAACGAGAGGGTGGCATGTCTTGTTGTGAAACTTAATAAGAGGTACAAAATGAAGGTTGTACAGGTCTACGCTCCTACATCTAGTCATGATGACCAGGAAGTCGAAAGCTTTTATGAAGACGTAGAATCGGCGATGGGTAAAGTCAAAACAAAATACACTATACTGATGGGCGACTTCAATGCCAGGGTAGGCAAGAAGCAGGCTGGAGACAAGTCAGTGGGGGAATATGGCATAGGCTCTAGGAATAGCACAGGAGAATTATTAGTAGAGTTTGCAGAACAGAATAATATGCGGATAATGAATACCTTTTTCCGCAAGCGGGTTAGCCGAAAGTGGACGTGGAGGAGCCCGAATGGTGAGACTAGAAATGAAATCGACTTCATACTCTGCGCGAACCCTGGCATCATTCAAGATGTAGACGTGCTCGGCAAGGTACGCTGCAGTGACCACAGGATGGTAAGAACTCGAATTAGCCTAGACTTGAGGAGGGAACGAAAGAAACTGGTACACAAGAAGCCAATCAATGAGTTAGCGGTAAGAGGGAAACTAGAGGAATTCCGGATCAAACTACAGAACAGGTATTCGGCTTTAACTCAGGAAGAGGACCTTAGTGTTGAAGCAATGAACGACAATCTCATGGGCATCATTAAGGAGTGCGCAATAGAAGTCGGTGGTAACGCCGTTAGACAGGAAACCAGTAAGATATCGCAGGAGACGAAAGATCTGATCAAGAAACGCCAATGTATGAAAGCCTCTAATCCTACAGCTAGAATAGAACTGGCAGAACTTTCTAAGTTAATCAACAAGCGTAAGACAGCGGACATCAGGAACTATAATATGGATAGAATTGAACAGGCTCTCAGGAACGGAGGAAGCCTAAAAACAGTGAAGAAGAAACTAGGAATAGGCAAGAATCAGATGTGTGCGTTAAGAGACAAAGCCGGCAACATCGTTACTAATATGGATGAGATAGTTCAAGTGGCTGAGGAGTTCTATAGAGATTTATACAGTACCAGTGGCACCCACGACGATAGTGGAAGAGAGAATAGCCTAGAGGAATTCGAAATCCCACAGGTAACGCCAGAAGAAGTAAAGAAAGCCTTAGGAGCTATGCAAAGGGGGAAGGCAGCTGGGGAGGATCAGGTAACAGCAGATTTGTTGAAGGATGGTGGTCAGATTGTTCTAGAGAAACTGGCCACCCTGTATACGCAATGCCTCATAACCTCGAGCGTACCGGAATCTTGGAAGAACGCTAACATAATCCTAATCCATAAGAAAGGGGACGCCAAAGACTTGAAAAATTATAGACCGATCAGCTTACTGTCCGTTGCCTACAAAGTATTTACTAAGGTAATCGCAAATAGAATCAGGAACACCTTAGACTTCTGTCAACCAAAGGACCAGGCAGGATTCCGTAAAGGCTACTCAACAATAGACCATATTCACACTATCAATCAAGTGATACAGAAATGTGCAGAATATAACCAACCCTTATATATAGCCTTCATTGATTACGAAAAAGCATTTGATTCAGTCGAAACCTCAGCAGTCATGAAGGCACTACGGAATCAGGGTGTAGATGAGCCATATGTAAAAATACTGGAAGATATCTATAGCGGCTCCACAGCCACCGTAGTCCTCCACAAAGAAAGCAACAAAATCCCTATAAAGAAAGGCGTCAGACAGGGAGATACGATATCTCCAATGCTATTCACAGCATGTTTACAGGAGGTATTCAGAGGCCTGGAGTGGGAAGAATTGGGGATAAAAGTTGATGGAGAATACCTTAGCAACTTGCGATTCGCTGATGATATTGCCTTGCTTAGTAACTCAGGAGACCAATTGCAATGCATGCTCACTGACCTGGAGAGGCAAAGCAGAAGGGTGGGTCTGAAAATTAATCTGCAGAAAACTAAAGTACTGTTTAACAGTCTCGGAAGAGAACAGCAGTTTACGATAGGTAGCGAAACACTGGAAGTGGTAAGGGAATACATCTACTTAGGGCAGGTAGTGACCACGGATCCGGATCATGAGACTGAAATAACCAGAAGAATAAGAATGGGTTGGGGTGCGTTTGGCAGGCATTCTCAAATCGTGAACAGTAGGTTGCCACTATCCCTCAAAAGGAAAGTGTACAACAGCTGCGTGTTACCAGTACTCACATATGGGGCAGAAACCTGGAGGCTTACGAAAAGGGTTCTGCTGAAATTGAGGACGACGCAACGAGCTATGGAAAGAAGAATGATGGGTGTAACGTTAAGGGATAAGAAAAGAGCAGATTGGGTGAGGCAACAAACGCGGGTAAACGACATCTTAGTTGAAATCAAGAAAAAGAAATGGGCATGGGCCGGACATGTAATGAGGAGGGAAGATAACCGATGGTCACTAAGAGCTACGGACTGGATTCCAAGGGAAGGGAAGCGTAGCAGGGGGCGGCAGAAAGTTAGGTGGGCAGATGACATTAAGACGTTTGCAGGGACAACATGGCCACAATTAGTACATGACCGGGGTAGTTGGAGAAGTATGGGAGAGGCCTTTGCCCTGCAGTGGGCGTAACTAGGCTGATGATGATGATGATGACGATGAACACGTGAAGTGAGAAAACCTGTTTTTTTTTTTTCGGAAACGGCTGTCGTTATGATTTTGCGTGAATACTAGACGTAAACGGTACGTATAGCATATATCTGGAATATGTATATACCGTGGAGTACACTGCTGGCCGAAAAATAATTTAGTAAGTTCTGTACACATTTCTTTTTTACGAAGGTAGTTGGTAGGTAAAGTGTATTGTTATCGCCCAAGTATATCATTATTATGGCGTGTTGCTATACGGTATTTATTATCCCACGATAATAAATTTCATAAGGAGAGAGTGCTTTTTTAATATTTAAGAGTTTCACAGCTATTACTTCTGTTGCGTACATGCTATACTGACATTGAATGCGGCGTGTGTTCATGTACAGTAATGTACAGTTATATTTTGTATACCGTAAAGTACTCTAATAGACCAACCCAAGTTGAACTTAGTGGCATAAAGAAAGTTACTTTCACGTGCAGCATAAAAAGTTGACGGGAATGGTTAGGTTGATGCATATTACTCCACCTCAATTCACAGTTTATTTGAAGCGGCATTTAATGCTGCGCATGAACAACCTGTATGAAGATTGAAGACTGATTTTCTTCCTCTTCCTTCGCGCCCGCCTCCCATTTGACACTTAACCCAGAGACGTTCACTAACTTTTTTCGCAACCGTGTTTAATTTTTGTTCTGTGCACCTCGAGTACGTCACTACAATATGAGACTCTTGTTATTGGCAAGGTATTTTAAAGGCTGTCATCAAATTATTGCACGGCAGCGGTCTGTAATTGAGACTTTGAGGGGTTTCGGCCATTGGACTTCATCCATCGCCGTTTTCGTCCTCATCAGCAACGCTGCTCTCTATCTCTCTTGGCCCACTTTTCTCTTCCCCAATTCAGAGTACCAGGTCACAAATTTGACTCAGGCCGACTCCCACCATTTCTACTATATATATATATATATATATATATATATATATATATATAATTCAGAACAGCTGTCTTTGCCATCGACAGAATAGCTCCCATGAGCGACTAATGGAGAGTAAGCGCATTTTCCCGCGCGGGAACCGGTTAGATAGGAAGGAGGTTTCTCGCCTTCTTTTAAATTACCTGCAGGACACGGATTTGGCCTCCACATGGTGACCTTAGGTGTGACTATGTGTAGTTTAGTTGTGAGGTCTGTGTCTGATTTATATGATTTATGTATTTTAAGTGTCGCTACGGTGGAGCAATTGCCGGCAGCTACTGCAAGGCTAATCCCACCAGTAGCCTACAACCACTCAACTCAACTCAACTCAACTCAGTAAGCGCATGAAGGAAATTATAGTGCGGCCTGAACTTAACCGATTGTGGTCATCTGAACACCGCAAAGTCATCAGTACTCCTGAAAGTCTCGTTTTTTACCATATCGGCGCGGTTCTCAAGGAAATTTGCAACGATTCAACTTCCCGTTGCCATGCAGTGAACTTTTTATTCCTTTCCTTGTGTGTTATGAGTGCACAGTTATACCAACGAAGGCGTGCATTTAATCCACGTTTGTGTATTATCTATGTATATATAAAAATAAATTACGTATATATTCTTGTTGTACTGTGCAAGGCTATCACTAAAAGAGGGCAACAGATGTTCTGCATTATTCCTTTTGTCCCGGCACATCTTTTGTTTTAAGTACCACAGACTGCACAGACATCCTGCGTTCAAACACACGAATACTGAGTTAAGCGCGGAAGAACACACATTGCACCTGGCCAATGAACACACAGGAAGAAATTGGCGCGAGAGCTTTTCGGGAGAAATTAGAAACCGCACCACAGCCCACTAAATGAAAAGTAAAGCGTCACGTAACAGCGTCGGCAATACAGGCGAGTGGCGGCGGCATTACAAGGAAAAAATTACTGCGGTAAGTCCCTAGTTACTTGTCAAATAATGCGCAAGCATTATTTCAAGTCGCTCACAGATGCAAGAAATCATTGATTAAGTGGCCGAATCATGCACATCGCGGCTCGCTGTGTCGAGAATGACGCAATGCGCTGCAAGTGTTCTAATGAGCTGTTGCAATTACCTAATTGGTAAACATAACTAGAAGGAATTAATGTTTATTTAGCGACATTGTTGTAACCGTAAATTATCCGAATTGGGTTAAATAATGTAATATAAATTATTTTCATTACCCTTAGTAATCTGCACTGGGCTTAAGTAATGCAATTCTAATTATTCTTAATTAAGGCCCAAGAAATTTTAATAAATATTATTTAATCCTCATTGGTATTAATCAATTTAACGTTACTCGATCGAAATTAGCTTAGATATATTTAATTATTCATGAATATAAATGCCTAATAATTTTAGACCTAACTTCTCTTGAATAGGCTAATTGATAAATAATATATACTGGTTTAATAATGAATAATTAGAAATTTTTAGGTACACATGTGGGTAAATAATAAGATTGTCAATTCGACTTTTTTGGCCTTTAGTAGTAGTAAGGAGACCCATTTAAGACGATTGTGTTTAATCATAATTATTCTTATTATTCTTTTGGTAATCTTAATAACTTTTAATACTCTTCGGTACTCACTATATATAGTAATAATCATCCATCTCAGTAGTCATACACGTTTATGAGACATTCTCATATACGGTTCCATAGGACCCCATGCATACCTACGGAGCGTATCGTGTTACGCGTTGCGAACTGCCGAAAAGACAGACAGACTTCCTAGGGGAAGTGGCCCTCGAATCCGTCCGCAGTAAAAGAGGAGTGACCACCATGCTGCTTGCTACCATTCTATTGGCACCAACACGCCAGTCTACGTCTTTCTGATGTTTCACATAAAGCCTAACGTCAGCGGCCAATATAGTAAAGGGCCCATGGCTCCCAATTTTGTAGCTTGAATTACGCACTACGAGCGAACCCTTTTCGTACCCAAGAAAAGCGATAAAATTCGAGCAGATTCGACGCGATAGAAAATTTGCATTCTAAGATGGTATTTTTTTTATCGCAGTTGAAATGTATGGAACCCTACAACGCTTACCGGTGAATAAACAATGTTCGTTCTGCGTGGTCATTGTTCGCGCTATGCGCGTGGCTTCGTGCATCCATTATATCGTTTGTGCTGTTTTTTATCGCACGAGTGAAAGGACCGCAGGCACAATGCAACGAAGACGTTATTGCAGCGCCGTTGGGGGTCATACCGTGCGGATCCTGGAGAGTCCGCCATAGCACGCACGCAAATGTTTCGGATGTAGCAACAAAGCGGTGATCCTTCGATTCTTGACGTCACGCGAGGCATGCCAGAATTGCGGTCGTTGTCGGTAAGAGAGGCTTAGAAGCAGCAATTTGAAATTGAAATTTATTCTTAAAAACGTGCACTGGAAGCCCAGTTTTCTTTCACAATCATATCGTCCACTCCATTCCGAAGGGTGGACTGAAAATAATTGGACGTCCACACCGTGGAATTTCTAAGACGGCCAAATGACTGGCTTCGACGTGGGAAACGACTGTGAATTCCAAAAAAACCGTAGGAATGACTGTCGCACGTAACAAGAATCCTTTCAGTTTTACATATCGCATAGCCAACGAACCTCACTTAGTTGTAATTACCTTTACATACTTAGGAATTCGCATTACCTCTGACCCTCCACGGAATGTGCATATCTCGTATATTGAAAAACATGCTCTAAGACAACTGCATTACTTGAGACCACTAGCCCAATCTATTCAATAAATAAAGCTTTTGGCTTATAAAACCTATGTACGACCGCTATTAGAATATGCTGCGACAGTATGGGATCCCTGGACCGAAAGTAACAAAGTGAAAGTATAAAAGGTCTAACGCAAGGCCATCAGGTTCATATTTCATTATTACACTTGGAATATATCCCCAACAACCCTACTGCACACCATAGGACTCCAACAGCTGGGCATGCGACGTCACCGCTAGCGACTAAAATTATTTTACTTATATTATCATAATAAAATAAAACTAGAGGAAGGAATTTTAGTTGAGCCCCTTACCCACAGCCCCACGCGTTCCTATCATTCTAAGAAAGTCGGCGCATTTTTGTGTAAAACAAATGTTTTTAAATACTAATTTTTCTCCCCTTACCATTCTTCAATGAAATGGTCTGCCTCGAAACGTTCCGAAACGGTGAACTTGTTTCTACAAGCCTGGAGTGAAGAATAGGGCACACCTGTAATCTGTTTTGACCGAAGTGTTTTGCTTTTGTACTTGATTTTGCGGTGTTTTGGACTCTGGTCGAGTGTCGTTGTTTACTTCTTCTAGTGCAGTCTACATTTTCTCTGTTTTTATTATTTATGTACCCCACTCCCGACCTGTAATACAGGTCGGGAATATTTGCTAAAAATAAATAAATAAATAAATAAATAAATAAATAAATAAATAAATAAATAAATAAATAAATAAATTGATTTGTTCAAAAACTCAGCCCTCAACATCGATTGCCCATGCTAGCTTAATGATCGATCGTTGCCGTTTCTCACGGTCTGAAAAATGTTTTGGCTAATACCGGAATGGACCTTCCAGAGAAGGGTGTAACCGACACGGAAGTCCCCGAACAACGCCACTGTGAAGCCCAGTAGGTGAAGGCACGTAGTGTGGCCGCGACTCCAGAGCAGCGGGGGGTGCGTTTGAGTACGATTGGCTAGCGTCAGTTCTAGGTCATATGGTTCTAGGTGCTAGGTCAGTTATAGGTCAAGTGGCAAGGCCAGTTCTATACTGTCCTGGTGTTACGCTGCTGTACCGCTTCAACATTAAACGCCGTTTCACTGCGGAAAAAGAGTGAAGGCCCCATGGTTACCGAAATGCTACATTGACGTCTCGCTCGCTTGGAAGCGCATAGAGGGGCGAAGCGTATGGTTAATAATATTTAGAACTGTAAAAGAAACATCCCTTATACTTTACTAGAAGAACCGTGGCCTAGTTAATTGGACACTTGAGTAGGTGGCACGCCCTAGAATCGCTGGTCGCTCAATGTGTTGCTTCGGTCATTCCACGGCAAACGCACCAGACACTGCATTCGATCGCGACTTATTTAGTTTTGAAAGTATGTGGTTTATCACGTTTTGGTAGCAGCTGTTTCCAAGGAATAGTTACGCCGAAAAAAAAAAAGTCATTCTTCACTTCCTGGCCGTAATTTTCTTTGCAACGTAGGGGCGAAAACGTTGCTTGGGGAAGAATGCAAAAAATTATGTTACATGTAGCTCAGGGACAAACATATATGTAAGACATATTTATAAAGTTAATCCAAGCTCCACCAAGATGGCGACTGACCAGCAGTCGGCACCACTTTTCTTCTTCAGCTCAATCATCGCAGCGACGCTAACACGACCTTTAGCTGCTGCTATTGCGAATTAATAGAATTGTTTTTTTTTTTGCATTGCTCCCATTACCTTGGATGATTTTTAACATGTTTCTTTTTTGTAAGCTGACAGGTTGTTATGCTTCTCTCCTTTGACTTTTGTTTGTTTACAAAGGCAAGGCAATTGTGCGCAATTTAACACTGCTGAATATTTTGCAACTATTTGTACTAGCTGTGAAGTCACAGTCGAGACAGCTTCCAGTTAGAAGGAATGCGGCGTGATAGAGGACTAAAATACACAATAATATTGCTAGAATCTAAAAAAAAGATTGCACAAGCCTTCGCGTTTCGGCGCAAACTGCACAAAAGGTGCTCTGAATAAAAGCGTAAATCGTATAGCATGTGTTAACAACGAGAATCAACATTCGGTATTGAGAGTTTCGTCAAAGCACATTTTTTAATCGGTGAGGACGCTTTTTTTTTGTCGTTCAGCAGCAGCTTTTTCCCGAGCCTCTTCGTAATTGCTCTCATCGCACGACTAACAACTCCACTCTAATATGAATAGAAAACACCGCGCCTTTTTGTGCTACTAGTGATGATCATCAGAATTAAAAGCAGATGACCCTCAATAAGGCGGGTACCCATCACCCAGGCAGGTACAAGAAGGTTTCAAACCACTGCGCGAAGAGTTACAGTGAAACGAATATGAATGCGAACAGAAGTGCTTGATAGCGTAAGACGGGAATATTTACAGTGTCCTATACCAACTAGATCATTTTCTCAGGTTATTCCCTGCAGCCCGCAAGGGTTCCTGGTCATGTACGCCTGGCATTTTGGGTAACATAAACGAATCCGGACGATTTCACAGTTAATGAACTGGTCATTGTTAAATCGCGTCATATTGCCATTTTGTCTGCTCTTATTGACCCATGTGGCTGCTGAGGCCTCTCTGATCGCCTTATTTTGCAGTCATTCGAAATTTTCACGATGCGGTTGAACATAAAAATGCCAAAAAAGCACCACAGCGCGATGACGAGCCTGTTGAGTGTCGACCTCAGCGCCGCGGGCATGCGTAGACGAACTCCGGTTACTTAGTCATGGTAACGCGCTGGAATGCACATTGGTCCACTCTCTCCAATGTTACCTAACGTACGCTTGCGCATGCGCGTGATGATGATGCGTTGGACTATTATATAAGCAGATATAAGCCAGCCATTATGGCGTCCATTATGGACATAGCTTTGCATCTCCGAAGCGGGCGGCCTTGCTGGCTAACATTTGATACCGGCCACCACAACTTCCACCAGACGAAAACCATTGTGGAATTCACCATGACAGCTGCGGTGTTGAATTCAGCGGTTTTACATGAAGATCAGAGGATGGCCACCGAACACAAGCTGCGGCGTCGCACTCGTGTTTCTCGCGCGACGCTCAAGCAATGCACGAGGTCAATACAGCGACGCAAAACAAGAGGCAACAGCTGCTGCGCAGCAGAATTGGTGACCTGGTGGCTACCAGCCCTCGTGCAGCACTGGACTGGTGAGTACTCCGTTAGCGAAGTTGTAAACGTCGTACCTCGACGGTGCAAGGGTCGAGGCTTGTGGAATACAGTCGAAGTTTGCAGCCCATGACAGTGCATACACACAACTACTGAAACGAAACACTAATGCGCTTGTGCACTACGCTCATACCAGCAGTGGAAAGTAGAACGCTGCCCTGTTGTTGCCAAGCCTATTGAATGGACCAACGAACATTAATTACCAGATTATCATCAACGCTTTCTCAAACACGTCTTCGCAAATAGAGGCCAGCGACATGGCAGATACGTTATTGACTAGACCATCGCCTTACTGAAACTAGCCTAGAGGCTCGGATTTGGTGAGAAACTGCTTTACGAAACGTGTTGATGACATACAGGGTTTTGTAATCACTGACAGCGTAGTTCTGCAACGACTATTGACGGAAAAGCAATTGACGTTCAAGGTGGCCTATGAGCTGGCAAATAGGGCTATGAACACAGGAAAAGCGCTTCGAAAGGTTCAGTAGAGCAATGAACCAGGCTAGTTTGTACAACTACGTACGTTGTTTAGAAGCTTGTACGATTATCATATGATGCTTCAATAGCACCGGCTTTGTTCCATGGAACATTCTTCGGAGGATTAGGTCGGGTAATATTTTCAGAGAAAATGAGAGATCCCTCCAATCGCAGCAATTGCTACAAAGGAAACCCATACGGGTTCGTCGAAAGAAAAGCCTCGCAGTTGAGGAAAAATTTATCCTGGTCCGGGGCTCGAACCCGGGACCACTGCCTTTATAGGACAGTCGCTCTACCATCTGAGCTAACCAGACGGCTATCAGATTGCAAGGCGAAGTCGAATTTGTCAGCCACTCGAAGCAAAGGCAAGGGTTTGACGTAATAGCGGCGATTGGCTGGGTGTCTCATTTTTCCCGTAATAGTTACTTCTCTACATTTTGCGGTTTTCCGGTTGACGTAATATTTTCGCAGAGCTATTACGTAAAATTATGTCAGGTAGTTCCATATGAGGGCAGTATTGACGGGGCTAGTACAGCTGCAGAAAAGCATCGCCGCATGTTCACAGTAGTCCTCACTCACATTTCAAGAACGGGGCTCCATATTCAAGATACCATATCAGCTCTTCAAAAACATTTCTGGTATATCTACGACAAAGGTTCTGCCAGCATGTCATTTACCGTCGAAAAGGAACGTTTAAGTTTACCAAGACTCGGCTAAAGAAGTAGCTTGAAGAAAAAAAAAATTTTTCTTTACGCTCGAGAAGAAGAAGACCACACAAGGCGGACGTGCTTCGTGTCGGCTCCGCTACTTTCCTATGTTTTTGGCGGATTACCGAACTTCTCGTGGAAATTCTTCTTGCCAGCGACAGGCGGAAGCTTCAGGACTCCTTCAACATCAAGTTCTGCCAGGTGGGCCCATATTCTGGCCGATACGCAGCGCCTTTTGTCCGCCACGCAAGCGGGGCAAGCTAAGCCTAGCATTTCCACGTACGTCACCATTGCCTGGCCGCCACGGCGGCGGGGCTTGCAAAGCCTAACTTGTCGCCGGAGCTCATTGGGGCTCCCAGTCGCCGACGGCAACGTGCCAGGCCTTTCCCGGCGTTAAATGGAAGTTGTCCAGGTAGAAGGAACAGAGATCAGGCCGGAAGATTTCGGCGAGGGAGCGGGGTGGTGCGATGTTAAGAGGAAGAAACAGGCCGATGGAGTGACCGAGTCGGCGGATAACCAGCAGGAGCACATGCAGCGACGGACGGTAGCCACGTCGAATACGGGAACCACCACAGCGCAGTACAAAAGGAAGTACGCCCGGCAAGTACATCAGATTGCCATGGCAAGCCGAATGCCAGAGTTACCGCCGGACGATTACAAAATCGTCGTACGCCCCCGAGGCGGCTTCAACGTACGCGATTACGGGACGGATCGCATTTACTACTGCCTACGTAACGCGGCGGGTGTAGGCAGAGAAGCGGCCGGGGAAGATAGCATCTGCCTCAACGTTAAACAGAACGTTGTGGTGCTCAGCACGCCGTCTGAAGACAGAGCTAAACGTTACGGAGCTATTAGAAAGCTTTGCATCGGAGACCGAGAGTTCGAGGCGAACGCCTATCAAGCCGCCCCGGAGAACACTTCCAAGGGCCTGATCAGGAACATTACAAAGACCGAGAGCCCGGCCGACGTCATCGCTAATCTAGTGACGCAGCGCAACCCCGGTGTGCTGCACGCCAAGCGCATGGGCAACACAGACAACATAATCGTTTTGTTCGACGGATTCCACGTACCGAGATACGTATATTACGGACCTATGCTCGTCAGATGCTCCCTCTACAGGAAGCAAATTGACGTATGCTACGAGTGCGGCAGGATGGGACACCGCGCCGACGTGTGCCCCAACCCCAACGACAAGATTTGCCGTGGATGCGGACGCAACAATCCGTCGCCTGACCATCGATGCGACCCGCGTTGTCGACTATGCGGCAAGGGACACTTCACGGGAGACCGCAGCTGCAAGGCGCGATACAAGACCCCGTACATAGTCAAGCGCCGCCAACTAGAGCGAAAAAGACAAGAAGAGGAAGAAGCGGCCGCAGAGTACGGCAGCTGTTACAACAGCAGCACCGACTGTAATGGCAACGGATGCTACTACCTGAATTACCCAGAGATAGACCGCCATTTAGTCACCGACAACCGAAGAGGACGCTCGGCTAGCCGCGGCGGGAAGGGCGCCGTGGGAAAATCCCGATCCCGATCCCGCTCTCGCAACCGGCCACAGCGGCCGAGAAGCACGTCGATGGCGCGCGGTGGTGCCGGTCCGGGCATCGCAGCTGTCGGCCACATCAATCAACAAAGTCAGGAGCAGCAGCCGTGGCAGCAGCAACAAGGTCACAGGAACACTGGGCAACAGGTGAGCTGGGCGGCTGTCGCCGCTTCTCCCGGCGGCGGAGGCGCTCCGGTGGGACGCCCTGGCGGGCCCGCCGTCGGAGGCGGCGGTGGGAACGAGCTCGAGCGAGCGATAGAGCGAGTACTACGACAACGCCTAGAACCATTAGAATCGATGATTGCCGAGCTTAAACGCGAAAACGCGCTCCTTAGAGAGGAAAATTTCAAATTGAAAAGCGAGCCTCCACAATCGCAGCAACCACAGCAACGTAACACGACGATGCCGCCATCCTCGGTGCCTCGATCACCGACTCCATCTCGGCCTGAGCCGGCCGGGTTGGACACGGATGACGAGGGTAGCTCGATGGAGACGGCGGATGAACGGGTTAATCGTCCAGTTACCGCGAAAAGGATCGCACTAGATCCCGCAAGACCCGACACCAAACAGCCATGCGGCCGTTACGAGAAATTAGAGAAACGAGTAGACAGCATCGAGAAGAGCCTCGAGGAACGTTTTGCAAAACAGACGGCACATATGAACGAAATGTTTAATAACGCGGTGGCTAAGCTCTCTGAGCAAATAACACAAATGCTCGCCGCGCACTTGACGCGCATAGACGACATAGAAGCGAGGCTGCCGCCAGCTACGGGTAGACCAATAAGAACGATGAGCAAGCCGTACTCTAGACAACAACACAATCAGCCGCAGCAAAGCACGCTCACAGACGTAGAGACACAACCGCAGCAGCAACCAAGTCGCCTCGATGGCGACGGGTTAAATTAAACACAGGCATCATCATGGCTACACACGCAACGAACTACACTAACACTCGGAAACAACAACAATACACCATCTGGCAGTGAAACTGCCGGGGCTACAGGAGGAAGCGCGCTAATCTCCAGCAATTCATACGCAGCCGCGAGACGAAACCGGACATAATTCTTTTACAGGAGACAAACTATCCGGTCAAACTAGCTGGCTACAAAGCCATAGATGCGACCGCGACGGACAACAGGCAAAGAAGGAAACGGTCTACACCCCACGTGGCAGATGGCGCTGGGCCAGGGGTGGTGGTGGCGCGCCGGCCGTCGCCCCCGCCCCGCCCGTTGCCGGTCGCCGCCGTGCTCGTTCGGCGTAACGTCACTGTAGCGCAGCGCGAACTTCCCTCCGTAAAGATACCTCACGTATTCGTAGAAATAATTCCTAAGAGTGGCCGCGGACTCTTCGTCCTTAACGTGTACAGTAAACCCACGCTGCAGCACCGCTTCGGGGACCTGCTCCGGGGCGCGCGCGCGGCTTCCGGCGGCGAGCCTCTAGTTGTTGCGGGCGACTTTAATGCGCCCCACGGAGCCTGGGGCTACGCCCGAGAAACACCCAAAGGCAAACACCTTTGGGAAGACTCGCAAGACCAGGGGCTTGAACTGATCGCGAATCCCGCCGATCCTACACGCAGAGGGAACAGCGTGAGTGTCGACACGCTACCTGACCTCGCGTTCGTTTCGAATGTAACCACAGCGCACTGGCAAAACACGCAAGAAGATTTAGGAAGTGACCACATGCTGATCGAGATGACGATAGGCACGGGCCCGAGCGGTCGTGAGACTAACCCTGTAAGCAAAGGCCGTAAACTGAAACTTGTGAAGTGGGACACGTTCCGCAAGAAACGAGAAGAAGCGGGGCGAGGCGACGAGCCGATTACGGACATAGACAAGTGGACCGAGACGCTCAGAAGGGATGTAGACGCGGCAACGAGCGAAGTTCCGCCCGAGGCGAACCTTGAGATAATTGACAGCAGGCTGCTACACATGTGGGAAGCAAAGCGAGCAATTCTAAAGAGATGGAAATGTCAAAGACACAATAAGGCTTTGCGCAAACGCATAGCACAATTAGACAGAGAGATCGAAGAACACGCACTCCAGGTATCCAGGGCACAGTGGGAAGACACGTGCAACGGCCTCGAGAGGCAGATGGCCGGGGCGAGCGCTTGGCGCCTCTTTCGGCACCTATTAGATCCGGAGGAAACTAGGGCCGCTCAAGGCCACAAGACTCGTAGACTAGTAAGAGATTACAAAGGTGATAACTTCTTCGACGCAATACGTGATCGTTACTTTAAGAAGGCCGAAAGCATCCAACATGCTGAATACGACGGCGTCGCAAACGAGAAATTGGACGCGGAATTTAGCGAAGCAGAAATTCGGATAGCCCTGTTCGAACTAAACACCCGATCGGCGCCCGGCCCGGACCGGGTTACCAACAAGACTCTCCGTAACCTAGACGACGAGTCGATCTCCCGCCTCGCGACCTACGTCAACGAGTGCTGGCGAGGGGGCTCCCTTCCCGAAGCATGGAAACGGGCCCGCGTTATCATGATTCCAAAACCCGGCAAGCAAGTTACCCTCGATAATCTAAGACCGATTTCGCTAACGTCTTGCGTTGGAAAAGTCATGGAACACGCAGTTCTCACCCGCGTGACCGACTTTCTCGAAGATCGTGACGCGTTCCCGCACACCATGCTAGGATTCCGCCGCAACCTCTCCTCACAGGACGTATTGCTTCAGCTTAAACACCAGATCGTAGACGACACTACCAGCTCCACTAAGGCAATCCTCGGCCTAGATATTAAAAAGGCCTTCGATAACGTTAAACACGAAGCAATCTTAAAAACAATTATAACGTTAGGACTTGGCCAAAGAACGTATAATTACGTTAGAGATTTCCTCGCGTGCAGGCGTGCATGCATCGTCGTTGGCGACGAGGAATCGCCGGAATTTGAGACGGGTCCGTCCGGCACGCCGCAAGGATCCGTCATATCCCCATTACTCTTTAATTTAGTTCTACTCGGTCTACCCGAGAAATTAACAGAAGTAGAAGGATTGCATCATAGTCTATACGCGGATGATATCACCCTCAGGGTTCCCGGGGGAGGATGTGATGGTCACGTCGAGCGAACGCTACAGGCAGGGGTAGATGCGGTCCAGAATTACTTGCGTGGAACGGGCCTGGAGTGCTCGGCTACCAAGTCCGAACTGTTAATCTACAAACCCACAAGGAGAGGTCGTAAAACCCTGAGCGACGAAGAACGGGAATACTCCAAAATACGTATTATATTGGCAGATGGTACTCCCGTACCGCACGTAGACAAAATTAGAATCCTGGGGTTACACCTGCAGGCAAATGGCCATAACGGAGAGACGGTGCGAAGACTTCGTCGTTCGGTAGATGACACGATCCGACTCTTGCGTCGCATCACGAATAGACGCAATGGTATGCGTGAAGACTGCGTGATCCGTCTCGTGCAGGCGTACGCGATAAGCCGCATAACGTATGTTGCCCCCTACCTTAAGTGGATAGGGTGCGAAAAAAACAAGGTCGAATGCATGATACGAAAGGTTTTTAAGAGGGCGGTCGGCGTTCCACTCAACGCGAGCACCGACAAGTTTCTGGAGCTCGGGCTTCACAACTCACTTGACGAGTTAATCGAGGCGCACGACATTGCGCAGTACGAACGATTATCTCATTCAAAGACAGGTCGATGCATCCTCGAGGCACTCGGCATCGCGTACCACACTCAGCATGGAGAAAAGATGGCGGTTCAGGCCTCGGTCCGCGACCGCCTGATCATCCCGCCGCTTCCCAAAAACATGCACCCGACGCACCACGCCGCGAGACGCAACAAACGAGCAAGAGACCTTCAGAAGAAGTTTGGCAACAGCAACGAGGCGGTGTACGTAGACACTGCGCGATATGAAGGAGAGAAAAACGCACACGCGATCGCGGTTGTAGACCGCACGGGAAAGTGCCTCGCGAGCGCTACAGTGACCACGGGACACACGGAGGCGGCCGAAGAAGCCGCAATAGCCCTAGCACTGGCCACGGTGCCTAGTGCTGCGATCGTGATCAGCGACTCGCAGGCAGCAATCCGCGGCTTCGCGCGCGGTCGCGTCTCGCGGGAAGCGGTCCGCATACTCCAAATTTATGACGACGGCGACTCGTCATCGCCCTCGCAACCCCAAAATTCTACAGTCTTCCTCCTCTGGACCCCGGCACACACCGATGTCCCGCTCGCGGGCAACGAGGCGGCCCACGCCACGGCTCGAGGTCTCACACGCCGAGCCGCCGCAGATTATGTGGCCGCCGCCCCCGCCCCCGAGAGCGGGGCATCGGATCTGCCTGATCGGGACACTACAACAGAAATGCGGCAACAAGAATCACAATGGGCGTGGGGCGATCGCCTGACCACGTTCAGAGATCTCACCCAACACTACAGACTCCAAAGACGCACATTCCCGCCACCACACGACAGGTTAAATAGGAATGAGGCCGTAACATTACGCTTGCTCCAGACAGGCAGCTACCCTAGCCCCGCGGTCCTACATCACATCTACCCAGGTTTATATCCAACAGATGCCTGTAAAGCTTGCGGACAGCGAGCAACGCTGCGACATATGCTGTGGGAATGTGCCGGCAACCACGGTAATGGGACCACATCCGTTCGCGACGCGTCCGTAATCGCGGCCGTTACCACAGTACGGGAAGCCTCGAGCTCGCTTCTCCCCGACGCCGCCCCAGCTGCGGGGCCCGCCGGGGACCTTCTCCATCGGCGTCGCCACCGCTGGGAGGCGGCTCTGAAAAGTTCAGAGTTGGCAGACCAGCTCTGGGCCGTCCGGCAAGCCAAAGATGCCGCCCGAGTCCAAGGACTTGGAGCCGCCACCTGAGGCCACCACAACGAAACTGCCGGCCATTCATTAATAAAGTTTCTTCTCTCTCTCTCTCTTTACGCTCAAGGGTTGTGTAAGTTTATTTCTTGAAGGGTCGCTAGGATACCGCGAAATACTTGCGTGGCGTACGGGACATCACGCCACGTGGAAACGTAACGAAGAAGAGCCCTGTGCTTTCGTAAGCTTAAAATACCTATTTAAGTCCGAATCTCTGCTAGTGGATTTTAAACGCCAACACAACCTTAGCGGTATCATGCCATGCATCATCTCTTGTCCTCGGAGAAGTGCTAGTCCACTGTGACAGTGGTAGCAGAGAACAGCGCATTGCGCTCGCATGTAGAGTCCAGACTAGACTGAAATTACTCCAAGATAGTGTGTGAGGTGTAAGCCGTTGCCTTTAGCGGTCTTCATTTTCACCATCACTTTTATGGGATAAATTTTTGCATTAAAACTCACCACGAACACTTTCTTCATATGTTCCAACAGAAAATAGAAATCGCAGCTGTTGCCACGACGCATGCAGCGCGGTAACAATAAAGCGTGATAATTGTCTGCCTCTCACTCGGGTCCAGATTATCGGCATACGGGAGACCCTCCAAATGCTCACTGTTTGAGCTAGTTTCTAGCACCAGCTATGTCGAAGGATACTAAGCATCCAGGTGACGCTCTTTTACAGGGAGCATTTGAGGGTCCTTCAGTCACTGTGGACAGTATAGAAATATGCTCCTAAAAGAGCTTGTTCCGGTTCATATGAACACACGGGTTATCGTAAGTTCGCCACCAGAGTATTGTGCCAAAGAGGCTGCCCGATACCAGTTGCGTTTATTGCGGCTGCGTCGTTCGTGGAAACAGGGTTTTGTCACCTCAGTACTTGCAGAAGAAAATCCTGGAGAATATGTACGTGAATCATAATCCAGGTGTAACGACCATGAAATGACCTACGCTGTTCTACGTTTGGTTGCCGAGAACTTATGTGCACATTGAAGCTTTAGTTCATCGCTGTAAGCCGTGTCAAAAATGCAGGTGCAACGATCAAAACGGAACTACGCATTTCTAGACCAAGGAAAAATAAATACTTACAGCAGGAGTAATTTAGATTTTGCAGTGCCTGTTCAATTGCCAGCCGCCATTGATTCTAATTTTGAGTCATAACGAAGCTTAGCTGAGAAGCATTTTGAACGGGGAATTGCTGAACCAAAATTGACAAAAAGACAACATGAGGACGAAATTGTTCTTTTTTTTCGTTCCCGTATTTGCAGCAAAGCTTTTTTTTTTTTTTGCTGTTGTTGTTGCAAGTAGCATGTCTTATTCTGGAAAATTTAAAGCCACAGCTAAAATGATTTTTGGGGTAACATATAACACCAGCCACGACCCTTTGTTCACGCTCTTACTCTCTTGATTACTCACCATTGATTCTTCCGCAACGATTATGCGAAACATTAAGCCTATCTTAGCAAGCGTGGAATTTGTTTCCAAGGTGAGCGGCCTCCGCTACTTGTACATTTCAATTCCAATATGCCAAGCAGCCCGTGTTCCTTTCATTCATTGCGCAGTCTTCAATCAGCAGATAAATTTCTTGCTGCCCGTTGCTCTGTCTGATTATTCCGCAGTGGTGATGGTGCACCTTGGAGTGCCTATCTTTTATTCTTGTGCGAGTGCTGATAAAGAGTGACAAGGGTGGTCAAATTTAGTGGATCTGGGAAATACCTGAATGAATACTATGGGAAATATGCTTTTCAGAAGTAAGTATTTTTTGTCCCTTTTTTTCTGGCCCCACTTTTGCAATTCAGCCACCCAAATTGCGGACTTTATCTCTTTTGTCATCTTCTTTTTTTAAATATGATCTACACTCTAAAACAAGATTACACGCTTTAGGTTGCATCTTGCCACAAAACAATAAACATCATCTCTCTTGTCCGCATTTCCTTTCTTTAACGCTGCGAGCCCGGTACTTCCCAGTAACGAACGGCATGCGCGTTATCAGCGTGACATAGCATTCCCGACAGGAAAGTAGCGGGCGCGGCGTTTTCAAGAAAGGAAGCGCAAGAAAGGCAGATGACAATTATTGTTGTGTGACCGATATACACCCCAAAGGGTGTACCGTTTGTCTAAGAGTGTATGCCCCGTTGCACGCACCGGTAACATCGCAAGCTTATCAGTAAGGCGACATTACTTCGCTATGAAACGTTCCGTACGCCTATGTCCAACGCGTAATTTGAATAGCTCACTCTCACCATCGGACCCTAACAAAATATTTTCTAATGAGTACTGGATGCAAAACATTTCAATTAAAGGGGTCCTGAAGCAGCCGTCAGGATTGGTGAAAAAACATATTCCACGGATAGTATACGCTGCTGTGAACATCTCAGCCAAGTTTTGTGGTCGTACGTGGTGCGTGGATCTCGGAAGCGCAACGCGAAGTCACCTTACTCTCAAACGCTCTCTTTTCAACAGAAAGCTATGTCCTCACCCGCCGTGGTTGCTCAGTGGCTATGGTGTTAGGCTGCTGAGCACGAGGTCGCGGGATCGAATCCCGGCCACGGCGGCCGCATTTCGATGGGGGCGAAATGCGAAAACACCCGTGTACTTAGATTTAGGTGCACGTTAAAGAACCCCAGGTGGTCGAAATTTCCGGAGTCCCCCACTACGGCGTGCCTCATAATCAGAAAGTGGTTTTGGCACGTAAAACCCCATAATTTTTTTTTTAAAGCTATGTCCTCACTCTCTTCTTGACGCTCTATTTTGTATAAGGCGAATCGCCATACGCGGTTGCCATCGGCCAATAGCTGACATTAATTACCAAGGGTGTCCAGATAAGACTGCTTTTTCCTACTAGTACTGTGTACATTCCTTGAAGTGCAATAAAGAGGCTGCAGTAAGTGAAAAGGTGCTTTCGAATTTCGATAATAATTACATACTTCTGCAAGAAGCCGACTATCTTCCGCTTACTCTCGGCCAGGGCCGCCCGTGTAGGAATTAAATTTTGGTCACTCTGCTGTTCGGTGTTGTTGCCGCCGGGTCTCGCAAATTTCCACTAGTTTTGAAATCTCAAATAGCCTCGAACGACGCGAAACTTAAGGTCAGACCAGGGTCGTGGCCCCTCCTGGTTAGACGCCTTGGCAGACTAATTGATCGCACTTCGAAAATGCGCAAGTTGGATGTGGCTGCTATCGTTCGGTCAAGCTGCTGAAGGACAAAGCCGGTCTGCAGCACGTAGCATTGTCAGACTGCAGCATATGAGCGTAGCACGCACTCAAGCCCTGTCGTACAGAAAGCAAACGCAGCCCACACGCACTACAGTTGCACGTAGCTGCGGTCTGCTACGTGGCGTAGATACCCTGGCCGCCGTGGGGTGCCGCGACGAGTCCACTGGTTAAGCGCACTGCGGCTAGCTGAGGACACTCGGGTTCGGCTTACGCTTGGTGCGTCGTAGGCGAAAAAATCGGAAGTAGTTGCGTCTACGTTAACATCCAAAATGAAATTTGAACACAATGACAACAGAGGGCGAAGCGTTGTGGGCACACCGCGCTCCGCCGTAGCCTTCGCACTGCAAGGCATTGAAGAAGGAGCGGAAGCACCGCGAAGGCCGTGTTTGATTGTCAATACCTCCGCTTCTGCTCAACGTTTTGCAGTACTTTTCGCGGCAAAGTATTACTGAAAATCCATTTTATTTTTAAATGAATTTCTCCTCTTCCATAAGAAGTGTTCAGGGCCCCGTTAAGCATTCGTTTGGTATGTCTATGACTAGACTAACTGCACGTACAAGTGCGTGCTGTTTTGAGCATATAAAATAAAAATGCTTACGTCAAGGAGCTCCTGGAATACCGCAGAAGTCTGGTCACACATTACGAGCCTGAGAAATACGCCTTGACATAGTGCAATAGCGAAAATAAGCGCAGAGTAGCGCTTCTTCTTGAGGATATTCTTCAGCGAATCCATAACAGTGAACGCCTCCGTAGTGTCCACTTGGACACGAGTGTAGCAAATATATACTTTGCTAGGAATTAGCAGAAAATATACTGTATTTTGAATTTTTGTGCGGATAGCTAGTTTGTGAAGAGGGCTTATAAGGTACCAACATGATCGAACAATACAGGTTACATTGTCTGCAAATGTTTCACCTACACAGAAAAATGCACATGTACAGTAAAAGTAGAAGCAACGCCGCAGCCATATATTGCCCATATTGTGACAACTAAGGGCTTTTCATTCTTTACTCATATTTCTGTCTTTATTATTTAGGTCAACTGCGAAAGCGTGCGATACAATATGCATTGTCGCTAAAGAAAACGTGTAAATTTAGTTTTTCCTTTGATTTTTATATAGGATAAAATGTTGCGCCTTTTTTCTCAGCACGCGTGCGCATAATCTATTCAAAATACGTGCGCGTCAGCGCGGTTCCATGAATTGCAACTGGTTCGAGGCATTGCAACGTCAATGACGTGGTTGCCTTTGATACACGCCGAGACAGCGCTCAAGCGGCACTTAACAGGGAAGATATGTTTGCTAACGATTTCAAACTCTTTTTATTCCGAACGTACCATATATGCCTCTATGATAGGTCATAATCACTCGGGCACAACCCAAAACGTTATCACAGCCTAAAGCAAAGCGGACAGACCGTCAACGCCTTACTAAATCGCCTTGACAATTGAGCCAGGCCAGCATTCTCCCTGAGCATTGTGCGAACCCACAAAAAAAAAGAAAAAAGACTCTCCATCATGAGCCAGCGAAAGTGGATGTCAAACGAAGGTGTTGGAAATCTCCACTACAACTGCCGAGGAAATTATGTAAAGCGTGGCTACGCCTGTCACTGGCACACACAGCGATTCGTGCTCTAATACACTACTTGAAGTGCACCGGTAAGAGACCGCTTTTAGTGTCCCTGTGCGTGATCCCACGTGCACTCAGTACTCTCTCTTTCATTTCCTCTTTCTTTTCGCCCTTTTCGTTACCCCCAGCGTAGGCTAGCGAACGGTTTTAATGCAACAACTGCAGGCTTCTTTCCATAGAGCGCATGTTATCACGGCTCACGAACTATATATACCACTTCCATATTGTTTTTGCCAAACGCTAAGCTGGACAGCGTTATACGGAAATATGACGCTATATTTCCTAGTGTTAGGATGAACGTCTACGTGGCATAAAATTTATATTTGCTGGAAACCTAAATTCAATGTTTTAAGTTAAATTACGACCAGTGAAATAAATTGCTTGTTCAGGCACTCCGGAGAGTGTATGATTGAATTTCACGAGTGGCGCAAAATTTTGCACGCAGTTTCAATCCTACCCTTTACATTTTTAGAAAAACTATTTGTGCGCAAAACAAAACGACAAAGAAAAGGAGCAACACAAGCCCGAGCGCTTCTTTGTCCCGGTTTCTATTGCGCAAAAAAAGCGCTCGTCCTTTTGTTGTGCCCTTTCTTTGTCCCTGTTTGTATTGCGCACAAAATGTTTTTCTAAAAATAAATCTGTGCCAACTAGACCGAATCCCAGTTATGCTACCCTTTACATAGAGGCTATGTTTTAAAGTAGGTCATGTAGTCACATGCAACTCAAGTTCTTAGGAGTGTTCGAACGAAATAGCTTCGCAAGAAATTGCGTGGTGATTCGGCAAGCTTTCACAAATTTGTTTTCATTTTTATTTAGTTAACCTTAAACTTCTAAAGCATATTGCGATTCCTCCTATGGATACTGGTGCCACAGGCGGATATTAATAGACCTATGGGAATGAGGTCAAAGTTATACAGACCTGTTGCATAATATAGACAACATTGTGCAGACACTTCTTTCCCCCCTCCATCACCAGCTATAGATGTGCGGACGAGTGGAGGACGCACGTGGAAAGGTTGCGCTCTTCTACAGCTTTTATTGAGTTTGCTGTGGTGTTAGGACATACAAATAGCGTGTGTGCCGTATAGCATGGTCCTGCGAACACTGGCAAAGTTCTCCGCAACGAAATTAGTGGAATACCCTGGCACGCTCCCGCGCTTGCGCCACGAACGCATCGTTTAGTTCAAGGCGAAAGCGGCAACGGGGTGCTTCACTCCAAATGCTATTGATTTTGTAGAGTCTTAAATAACTACCGATTTCATCAAAGCAAACTACACAAAAAACGAAACTTCGGGCTGAACCATTCATATGGGGATGGCTTAGCAAGCAAAGCTGTCGATCGCATACCGACCAACTATGGCCAAACTCGGCGTCCAGAAACATTCTCTTGAATTTGGAATTTGCACCGGTAAAACTAGAAGGAGGTGAGAACTAACGTTTCTGCCGATTGTACGTAGATTCGAGCGACCTATCTTGACGCTTGCGATCGGCCTGCAGTGCGTGATCTTCATCGGTAACTTGCGCTTGATACCGATGATTAGACCCTCGCATCTGCTGTCGGTGAAGTTCATCGGAGGCAAAGCCACTGACCGCATTCTCCGCTTTCTCACTGGCACATTGTCATTGGCTATAGTCGCGTCTCTGCTGTCGACGCCTGTGCTCGTACTCGGCTTGTTCTTCGGTCGTGCGCACAATGCGTAGTCTTGCCACTTTACCTATTTTTGTTGGAGTTGCAACTGTTCCAATGGTCTACCTCTGCAATGCACAATCCGGGTGTTACACACCACGGCGGCTACCACGGCGCACGTCCCGATGTTTTCCCGCCGTAACTGCCGCGCCTTTGTGCTGAGGGCAGACGACAGCGGATGCAGCAGGCAGCAACGACGGCCAGCGCGCGTGCACTCCTCCATTTCGCAGGCGTCACGTGTCATGATCACGTCTCCTTTCTTTCTTCTGCACCATACTATCGTTCGTTACCTTTTTTGTTCACTTTACCGACTTTAGCCAGCTCAGATAACCCCCCCCCCCCCCACCCCACCTACCTACGAGACCGCGCAGCGCGGCCATCTTTCTTGTTCACTTTACGTACGTTAGCCAGCCCAGATACCCCCCTACGAGACTATGCATACGGATCATTCAGGCAGGTGCGTCAGGTAAAGAGCTTCGCTGTAATAATCTGCCTCCATTCTACCCTGTGAAAGTGGATGCACAGTGAAGCTGGTGCCGACGTTAGACAAGCACCACCATAAAACAAGGCGTAGGTCGCGTGCACGCGCACGGAAGTGCAGCATACATGCTCATTCTTCTAGAACCTCTGACAAGCGTAAGTACCTTGCTGTAAGTTATTATATTTTTCAAAGTGAATTGCACTAGAGAATTCGAAAAGTAGGACTTACACACAAGCTGCCTACATTATCGCATCGGATTGGAATTTGAATACAAGAAAACATATTTCCTTTTCTGCGAAAACTCAAAGAACTTCCAACTGCCGTTTGAGGGATGTTTGAGTGGCCATGGCAGTACAGTTTCTGGAGAGTGTTTGCCATAATGTCGATTACGGTCGCAGCATACGCCGTGGGGCAAATGCAAAGGGTAGAGAGACCACACATCAAGAACAGATACATTGTGTGCACACGTACGTCACACGCGCACGTATGTGTAGGAAAGTGCAGCATACATTTTCATTCTCCTAGGCCCTTCACCAAGCGAAAGTGCACTGTTTAACTAATTGAATTTCTCAAAGTAAATTGCGTCAGAGAATTCGTAAAGTACGACTTACACACAAGTTGCAGACATAATAGTTTCGCATCGTAATTCGAATATACGAGAATAACGGTATGTCACGTGAGGATATCGCCTGATGACGATATTTGATGATGCCATCACCTCAAAAAGTTACGTCACGCGATTACGTATTGGTTGAGTGGTGAAGTGATTATGTCACCTGATGACGTAATGTAATGCCTTTCAGAGAAGCGGAACCCTGTGCGCTTTCCGCTTCTTTGCATTGTCTCTGGAATCGGCCCACATTTTTGCGTGAGCACTGCGCACGCGAACACTGCTTCGCTGTAAAAGGAAGCAAAGCAACAAGCGTACGTGGTATGTTACAATATCGTGAACTGGTGAAGCAATCTCGCGTTGTCGTCCAGCACTGCCGAAGTGTTGCTTCGCAAACGTTGTATTTGCCATACGGTTTTGGATAGCTTGTTACGGCCACCGTTTCCCAGCATTTCAACCTTGGCTCAAGGAACTTGACTGCTGACGCCTGTACATATGGCTTTAGACGAGTTACGACGCTGCTCAATCTCATTAGTGCAAGAACAGGATAACTAGCCATGTTTAAGCTGTACTAATTCACTTAAGTATACTGAATGATTGCTGAATAAAAGCTGAGGCACTTAACTGATCGATTACAATGAAACACGGTCGGCAGGGGCCCCGCCGCAGTGGAGTTAACCTGCTCAGTCTGTCCTTGAAGGCCGTATTAAATTCGGTACCTTACTGCCGGGTCTATATAAATCTCGACAGCCTGCATAGCGGCACCTACACTCTCAAAACTGCCTGTTTTGGGGTAATTTTACTTTTAAAATTACAGCGACATGAGCTTTATGGAAAGAACTTGGAGCAATTTCGTTTATCAGGCCACGCGCATGAGCACTGTCCGAACAAAAACTAAGAAATAAATAAGTGAGAGCGCAATGCCGAAGCCGATTTCGTGGGCGCCCGAACAGTGCGCATGCGCAAACTTCCTACGCCTGCCCAGACAAGCCTGGGCTCCGCTTTGCATGCAGCAAGCGCAGGAAGCCCATTGAAGCATCTGCTTTTAACAGAAGTGAGCGACGGAGCTTAAAATTGGCGGTGGGAGGACATTTAAATTGCTTCAGCAGTTAAATGAAGGCTGGTATTCTATTTTACGTATGCCGAGCATATATAGGTGGGTGAGTACGCTTTTAGTTTCAATATGCTTTGAAATTTCAATTTATTTTCTTAAAAACTTTGCCGCTAGTGAAACTAAAAGGGATTGTATTCGTCTTTTGCTCTCCTTGTCCCGGTGTGAGCTGTTATTCGCAGTAACATCAGTAACATCTAACACTACCTAGCCCAGTCTCAAGCTTCATTTCAGTTAAGCACTGTTCAACAAAATGTTCTATGTTCTATACCTTGAACGTCGGATCAGAGGAGCAGACTGGAAAATTTTGCGATATTTCACTGCCACTTTTATCATAAAATTTGAAGTGCACGCAGGGCACATGCGTTGTCCTGTAATTTCTTTGCGACAAGGTACGGCCTGCCTAGCCCAACCTTCCCCACCCCCTCCACTTTCACCTTCCCTGGTCAAGTGCGTGGCCCCTTCCCTTAAAGAATTGCCTTCGTCACTGCAACAATAGCGGCGAGCGTGGAATCAAACTGCTCGAGTGCCTCAGCCATTCACATGTGCGTTATTGTACATTTGACGCCCATCCAGAGTAGTCGAGCAACCGGCTGCGTTAGGGAGCCACATACGCACGTCTACGCCCAAAAGCAGCTTAAGCGTGTTTGTGTATTTGGAGGCTACGTCACAGAGAAAGAAATTCAACAAGAGGGGACGTCTGGCGAAAACTAGTAACAGCAAACACGTCACGTCTTGCTATAGTCACGCCTATCCGTTAGCTGACGCAAGCATCTGGAAAAAGGAATGTGGAATGAACTTAAAATGTTTTATTTTTTAGCCAAGCTGTATATAACTGCCCTACGGCGGTGTTCTAGTTTAATTCAGCTAATAAACATTAAGAAGTATGCTCAATCGCAAATTACAAACAAACCTGTTCTTTTTCGTGCACTCCTTTGACTGAGCCCCAGTCAACGCATACCACCGCCCGCTCAAGGCTCGGTTTAACGGCCACCCGGTTCCTATGCACATTGTTACGACCAGAGGGCGTTGTGTTGTGGTCATGTCAAAGTTGCTTAGGCGACCTTACAATAATAATAATAATAATAATAATAATAATAATACCTATAGATACATAGATGCGTCGATTGAGGTAAAACACATCACAGCTTCGCTGCTTGTCCTTTGAGCACGGAGTGGAAAGGCTGATGATTATTTTTTTATTCTCTCCCGCTAAAACTAAGAAGCTTTGCGTATAGATGAACTTATAATTTGTGACTTACTTTTCTTGCGTACCTACCAAGAAGCTAACGGCACCACTGATGCACCAGATGCATGCGTCATTCGTCAGGTACGCCGTCGAGGCGAGCAAGGCCGGCTGCGCATCTGAGCGTTGGCCTGTTTGGCGACACGTCTGCCTGTTTTTCTATTTTTGTATTTAGCCTGGTTTGGTGGGCTCTCGGCGAATGCTTGAGTTCCTTCTGTACTTCACTACTGCACCACTGCACTATTGGACAACGGCAAGGTGACAAATTTTGTTTGACAGTCCGCGACGCATTTCAAGCGATTTAGGTGTTTACGGTGCGGAACCCAGACTTGGGACGTCGTTAGCGAAAAATAGGTCGATCATCCTGGTCCAGTGAATTTGAGATGAGGAGTCATATTGGGAGTTGTTTGCGACGCTTTCCATGGGCCCTAGCGTTATTGTAACTCAGTTCGGTAGTTTTTGGGCACATTCGCCACACTTCGCTTTGTGACGCAGTTAGCGAAATGTAGCTCGGCCGTGTGACGCAGTTAGTTTCGCCTGCACTGAAGCTTACTGGGACAAGTTCATAACGCTTTCTCTCAGCCCCAGCGTTACTGTAAATAGTTTTTGCACATTTGGGGATACTTTTAAGGCACGCTCGCCGCACCCGGCTTTGTGACGTTAGCGAAGTGCAGCTCGGCCGTGTGACGCAGTTAGTTTCGCCTTTATTGAATCTTACTGGGAAAAGTTCGTGACGCTTTCTCTGACCTCCAACACTACTGTAAATAATTTTGGTACTTTTTGGAATACTTTTTAGGTACGCTCGCCACACCCGGCTTTGCGACGCAGTTATCAAAAAGCAGCTTGGCCGTGGTGACAAAGTTAATTGGCGTATACTGAATCTGAGTGGGACAAGGTAGTGACACGTTTTATGGCACCGCGACATATTTCTTCCGGTACTCACGCTTGTCAAAAAGGCGATGAGCGATTTCCACGAGTGATAATACGGCAGTTTGTTGCTTGCGCTGGCAGAACTCGCAAGAGAACGTCGAGGAGCTCAAAAACCAGGAACTAGCAAATTGTTTGCTGAACGACTGAGAACAGGCTGTGCACCAACGCATTTGCCTTGAGTCCCACTGGAAGGCATTCTGCGAGCATCCGGCATGGCCTGACTAAGAGCTTGTGTTGTAGCCACCTCTGGTTACGCAGCGTCCCATCGCGTCGGCTGAGGCCAAGCTGTTTTGGAAACTCGCAATCACGCATGTATGTGTGCTCTTAAAGTGTAGGAAATAATGAGAATCAGAAATGTTTTTATTTCCAAGAAACTTTGTTAGGGGTCCTCAAGGCGAAAAGCTGTGACATACAGCTTGAATGGCCGGAAGGCCCTCACATGGCAACAGAAAGACTCCTATCGGCAAACGTAGAACATATGAAACACTCATCTGTTAGGATATACAATTACAATGTAACAAAACAAAATGTAATGTAATGCTCGGAAATCAGATGTTGTCATCATATATTATGGCATTGTTTGAGATTAGTAGGGCATTTTCTACGCCATGTATATAAAAGCGAAGTGCTTTTGTTTGTAATGCCACCCATTCACCCCTTCCGCACGTTTCGCCTCTACGCTCAGTATTCTCATAACGTCTAAATACCAAAATGACACATACTTCTAATTTACTTTTTCAGCGGGAACTACTGCTTCTTACCTGATGCCACAACTTTGGATGAATGCACATAAATCCCGGAACGAGCATGTATAATATCAAGCGAAATAGACATTTCCGCATTTACAATGTGTCTTGCGCTTACTCATGTAATTGCACATGGTGCAGATTCAATAGTGGCTTGTAAAGATCGTTCGCAGCCAGTCATTTTTACCAAATAATAAAACGATTGCGCGCGTTTCGGCAGTAGAAGAAAAAAAATCTCCTATCTGTGCAGCCGGCGTAGCGCGTGCACGCTAGCATTCAAAACGCGCACCTAAAGTCAAAAACCAAAACCGGAAGGGTGATTGTGGTGTTAATCCGATCCGTATGATGCGCTAAAGTCGGTTCGGCCGCTTGGCTCTGAGCAGCTCTGAGTGTCCGCTCTTGTTAAATGTATTTCTCTATGACGACGCGTCCCATTCTTCCACTGCCCTGCGCGCGACAGAACACGACCTGTTTGCTCTCCACTTTCTTCCTTCGCGCGCGCCGTATTGATCGAGCCGCGGTCATCGCCTTCACTCGCGTACTTGCTCTCGCACATACAACATACCACGTGCGGTAACGGTGTTATTGCCCTTCGACTTTATACGGAGCATCACGGTTTTTGTCTTCTGTTCCAGTAAGCCATATAGCCAATACACACGAGAAAAGCAATTCTCCTTCACACATCTTGCCGAACCTTCCTTCAGGTGTTGCTTGATGGGCAATGCCATACTGAATGCACCATTCTTGTCCAATCACAGCGGCTATGATACAAAGAGGTCTCAATAAGTAGTAGTGCTAGTCATCCTCTAGAGTCTGCTCAGAAGTATGTTTGTCTAGCACAATTACTCACAGGGGGGGCTAATTTAAGGAGGGAATATACAGAAGAATAAGTATGGGTTGGAGTGCATAGGGCAGGCATTACCAAAATCTGACTGGGAGCTTACCACTGTCGTTGAAAAGAGTACAATCATTGCATTCTACCGGTGCTAACATATGGGGCAGAAAGTTGGAGGCTAACAAAGAAGTTCGAGAACAATTTGAGGACCGCACAAAGAGCGATAGAACGTCGAATGTTAGGCGTAACGTGTGGATAATTGTGTGGATCCGAAAGCAAACGAGGATAGCCGATATTCTAGTTGATATTACGAGAAAAATATTGAGCTAGGCATGCCATGTTATTCGTAGGGTAGATAAGCGATGGACCATTCGAGTTACAAAACGGGCGCCGATTGAAGAGAAGCGCTGTCGATGACGGCAGATAACTAGGTCGGCTGATGAAATTAGGAAATTTGTGGGCGCAATTTCGAATGAGCTAATCCAAGACAGATGTAGTTGGAGATCCCAGGGTGAGTCCTTCATCCTGCATTGGACATAAATATAGACTCATGATGATGATGTAGCGACAGTGGAAAGCTCCCAGTCAGAATTTGGTAATGCCAGCGGTATGCAGTATGCACATAATGCGAAAGCATTATGTGCTCAATTGCGCGAAAATTTGACGTTGTCATCTGTGACGTGACCAAAAGATTGTACTCACAGCGCGAAGATTAAGCGCCCGTCGAAATATGCACGCATTGACGTCAAATTTTTCAGGGAGGTATCTGTATGCAAAGTAAATTATTGCCTTCGAAAAGAAAATTAGGTAAATTTCAGTCTGGGTTGGAATCAAACCTGGGCCTCCGGGGTGCGTGACGAGCACGCTTCCCAGGCGCCACGGTGGCGCCATCGTTATGGTTTACTAAAGTTGTGCCTAGTGCGTTCGTCGTTGCACACGTCAGGTAGCCACCTCCCGCGCGTCACTTGCTCTGCTGGTTTCATCGATGCTGTGTCTATTGCGATGGGGGAGTGAGAGAGATGCAAATTAGAGAAAGGCAGGGAGGTTAACCAGAGTTAAAACCTCCGGTTTGCTACCCTGCACTAGGGCAAGGGAAAGGGGAAGTTAAGACGGAAAGAAGAGCGTGACAAAAATAAAAGCGTGAGAAAAAAATGTGTAGAGGGACGGAATGGGGTCATTATAGCCTTTCTAATAAGCCGCTGTTACGTAAAAAGGTCAACAAAGCCTTGACCGACTTTCGCTGCGACGACAGTTCATGTCGGCATTCCAAAACTGACTGTTCTGAAACTGGCCTGTCGTCAAGGCGTGCCAACGCGGTCGCTAGTGAGAGCCTGTGCGCGCTGTATTGAGGACAGTGGCAAAGTACATGGCAAAGCCCCGTCCTCGCCACCGCAGTGACTGCAAGCCACGCTGTCGTCCATACCGACTCGGAAGGCGAAAGATGTTGTGTAGGCGACACCAAGCCACAGTGGGCAAAGTACTGCTGTTTCGAGTAGAGAGGGTCCAGATGGAGGTCGAAGTCGAAAGGATGGGTTCAGTCGGTGTAGACGTGTATGCTTCAAGCTTGGTGTGTTCCATAAAGTTTTGATGGCTGTATTTGCAAGCACACGAATTTTCATTGCAGCGTCTGCTCTTGAGAATGGAATGGAGTCTTGCAAGCCCTCCTCATGTTCAGATCGTGCTGCTGCGTCGGCACGTTCATTGCCCATTATACCACAGTGGCTTGGAATCCACTGTAACGTGATGTCGTGTTCTTGCTCGACGAGGTGGTGAAGCAGCAGTCTGATTTCTAGAACTGGTTGTTCGTGGGGTCCTCGGCGAAAGGCAGAAACCAAACTATGAAGAGCAGCCTTGGAGTCAGTGAGCACGCTCCATTTCTTGGGTAGTTCTTCAGAAATTACACGAAGTGCACAATGAATAGCAGCAAGCTCCGCGGCAGTCGATGTAGTCTGGTGAGATAGTCGAATCATTATGGTGGAATGTTTTGCAGGAAAAATCACCGATCCTGCAGACCCATTCACCGTGGTTGAGGCGTTTATAGATGATGATGCTCGTTGTACGTCTCGTACAGCAAGAGCAGTGAAAGCTGTTTGAGTGCTGGAGACGAGAGTTGGGCTTTTGTTCGTATTCCTGGTACCGTTAGTCGAACCTTTGCTTGAGCCAAGCACCATGGTGGAAACGGAACTTTCGCTGGAGCTGTATAACCTGATGAGAGGTATGCACGATAGGGCAGGGCTGTTTCACACAGGGAAGCACGTGGTCGATCCTCTGGCAGTGAGGCTAGGTGATGGGCAGGGGCTCGAGCAAGGTGTCTTACGTGTGCTCTGAGCGCTTCCATGACTATATGGGTCTTGGCTGAGAAATCGTGTGCAATGGCAATTGTTTCAGCCGTTGACGAGCACCGCGGCAATCCAAGACACACTCTAAGTCCCGGGGCCTGGACGCTTTCGAGTGTGCAGATATTACTTCTGCAGGTGTTAATCAGCACAGGCAAGCTGTATCGCAAATACCCAAGAAAAAGCGTCCGGTACAGTTGCATCATTGCATGTACTGAAGTACCCCAGACTTTTCCTGGAAGAAACTTAAACACATTAGAGATATCCGTCAGGCGCTTCTTTAGGTAGACCACATGAGAACTCCAGCAGAGGTCACGATCAATGATTACGCCTAAGAATAGCTGCGTCCTAACATAAGGTATGCTTTGACCGTCGATAGAGACATCGTATGATCTCATTGGCTTTCGGCTAAACGCGACCAATACGCATTTTTCTGGCGAGATCTTGAGGCCTTGTTCATTTAAATACGCCGATGTTGACATGGCAGCTTTTTGCAGCCTGGCGCGTACTTGCGGCCGTGTCACACCAGATGCCCAGACGCAGATGTCGTCGGCATACATTGATATTTTAACGGTGTCCGGAAGTCGTTTCACGAGACCAATGAGTACAAGGTTGAAAAACGTGGGACTCAAGACACCGCCTTGTGGAACTCCATGGTGCATATAATATTGCGAGGTTGGGCCAGCTTCAGTGTTAAGAAATAGAGACCGCCTATGTAAATAACTACGTGTCCAACGATATAATGGACCACCTAGACCCACCGATTCCAATGCTTCATGTAGGGCATCATGAAGAACGTTGTCGTAGGCTCCCTTTATATCTAAGAACATTGCGACAGATAACCTCTTACACGTCTTTTGGTGTTGAACATAGGTTACCAGATCGATAACGTTGTCGACAGAACATCGGTGACGTCGAAAACCAGCCATGGCGTCCGGGTAGATTTCGTAATGTTCAAAGTACCACTCAAGCCTGGCAAGGATCATTCGCTCCATTACCTTCCCAACGCAACTTGCCAGCGCAATTGGTCGGTATGAAGTAATCGCTAAGGAAGACTTGCCAGGCTTAAGAATCGGTACCAGGCGGCTCATCTTCCAATCTTGAGGAACTTTGCCCTCCTGCAAGGACTTGTTATAGATATTAAGGAGCGCACTTCGTGCCCGTTCACCAAGGTGACATAGCATACTGTAAGATATGACATCCGATTACACAGGGCGAGCGCCGCGTCAGGCTCTTGCGTAGTGAAAGGTAGATCCATGCGCGAATCTCGTGAATCTGGAATACGGTTCAATGTAATCGAACCTGTGCGAGTTGGCTGGCCCACAATCATAGCACAGAAGTCTTCCGCCACATCAATGCCTTGTCGGCGCTGTAATAGCGCTAGGGCCTTAAACGGGAAACCCTGTTCCGGAACAGAACGTAGGCCTCGCGCAGTTCTCCATATTTGACATAGCGGTTTGCGGGGATAGAGCGACGCACAAAATTTCGACCACCGCTGAGCCTCTAGTTTATCCATGCGACGTTGTATATTATTTTGCAATCGCCGGGCTGTTCTTAGATGCTGAATTGACTTAGTGCGTCGATATCTTCTTTCAGCACGACGGCGAAACGCACGAAGCTGCTCAACTCAACCCATAGAGAAGCCTCAGAAAAGATACGGCGTCGACGTCGCCATCGACGGAAACGCTCAAGATAGGATGGAATTCGTGCACCGCTTGCGCCAACGCCATCATCTTCAAATAGAACGCCCGAAAGCACAAGGAGGCCTCAGACGGAAAAGGCTGCCCCCGTGGAATAGTGGCCGGCGCTGGCAAGCTCTCAGTCTTCCAAAGAGCCTCCAAGCTTGATGCTCCCATCGAAGCCCGCTTCTGTTGGTGAGGCTTCAACAGTCGGCTGCCAAATGATTCCGGTGCTGCGATCCATTTGAATGACATCAGGGCCATGCTGACAAGCATTGACACTCCATCTGCTCGAAGTGGGCTACAAGTGCTCGACGCGCTGAGCCCCGTCCTAGCAAGCCTGGAGTGACGCCATCACTGACAATCACCAGTCATTTCGCAAGGAGGTCAGAGAAGCGTCGATCCTTCAGTGGAACGCAAGAGGTCTAAGATCTCGCATTGCCTATTTTCGACAATTTGTTCTCACTAACCGATTTTCAATCACAGCCAAGATTATCCCATCCAATAAGACTATCCGTCTACGACACAATATTCTCATCAAGCGACATCAAAAGTAGCAACGTCGTCGTGTTTATTTGCCGTGAACTCACTTACGTCGTCCAACCGGTGCAACCTCATGACGACAATCAGTATGTGTGCGTGACTGTTAAAAATAGGAAAGTCACGTTTGCACTATTGGGGGTGTATCTGTCTCCATCAAGTCGATTTGACACCAGAAGACTAGAAGACAACTTAAAAACACAACCTGGTCCATGGATTATCACGGGGGACTTGAACGCACACCATACCATTTGGGGAAGCTCAAAGGTTAACGCGACCGGATGACGACTACGTTCATTAGTTTCCAACAATGGTCTCTACCTGCTGAATGACGCGAGTCCAACATTTCTGCGGGGAATAACGTACAGCAGCTGCCTCGATTTGACTTTTGTCTCCCACCGCCTCGCCACACATGTTAAGTGGTTTTTGGACATTGAAACGCACGGAAGTGACTACATCCCCACTTACCTCAAGATCAAGGGAATGTCTAACACGTATACGTCCACCACGATACGAAGAATAGATTGGACTGTCTTTAAATCCCAGATTGAGGACGCTTGTCACAAAGGCCTCTCTTGTGGACTTCAAGAAGCTATCAAGAAAACGGCCCAATTCCACAGAACACACCAATTCCACAGAAAAAAACTTTAATGCAAGTCAAAAATATAAATCGAAAACATTTCACCTAAGCGATTATAATGCATTCGCATTTCCACTAGTAAGTAGCCTTAAGTGTATCGGCTAAATTATTATTTTTTTATTCTTCTGTAAGTTTCCTTCTCTTGATCAGGGTCCCATGTTAGTAATTGGCCTTGACAGACGCATTTCTGCACAGGCTAGCGGACTGGCGATCATGAATTCTTGCAACACTTTCTCAGATAGGTACCTCAGTCGGTAGTTCCAATTATTCCACATTGTTGCAGAACAAGAGAATGAGATAACGCAGTGAATAGCTTTGTAGAGGTCGTTTCTCCTTTCTTGACTCCTTTCTTGATAGGCTATTTTCTGATTATCTTGTGGCGAAGTAAATGAGTTATGGAATCTTTATAACTATGTCCCAAGATATTGAGGTATCTTTCCTGTACTCCTTGATTACGCAATGCCTCCATGACTACTGGTATCTCTACTAAATCATAAACTGTTAAAGTAATATAAAGAAGTTGATTCTATTGCACAGATTTCTCAATTACCTGAATGATGACATGGATGCGATCCACGGAAGAATATTCCATCCTGAAGCGAACCTGCTGTGTCCGTTGACTGAACTCAAATGTTGCCCTCATTCTATCGGGAGCTTACAGGAAAGCTCTGTCTAACTAACAACTAACAGCTATTGTTGAAAAAAAAGTGCACAATCACTGCATTTTACTGGTGTTAACATATGGTCAGAAACTTGGAGGTTAACAAAGACGCTCGGGAGCAACTTAAGGACCACTCTTGGAGCCATGGAACAAATATGTTAGGTGGGACCTTAAAAGACCGCTAGAGACCGGTGTGGGTCCCAAAAAGGTGGAGACAACCGATGTTGTCTGCAATGGTGTACGGGCCGATGTAGCAAGGGGGCAGCTTCTCATACAGACTAGGGCTTGAATCCCAGCCGAGGCGGCTGCTTTTAGATGCGCGTGAAATGCAAAAACGCATATTCCTGTACTTACAGTCTTAACAACTGCAGGTGCCGAGAATTATTTCAGTACCCCATTATGGCATGCCGCATAGCCACAACGTGGTTCTCGCACGTGCAACCCGGAAGTTTAATATATTATGACGTCTATGTTGGAGCGACGTTTATCTGGCCCGAGTACTCGGCGTCAAACCAGCAAAGGCACACCCCCGATCATGATCACACCCGGAACTGAAGATGAGGATCAGTCGACGTAGGATGATGGTGATAACATACAGATGAAGAGGAGCGTAATAGACGCCCACACTAACTTCCCCCTAACGCGGAAGCGACCATCCTGGCCGCAGGTCAAAGCGACGAAGTACGCCACGTGAAGGGTTTCAAGCGGGAGACGTGAACCACCTCGGTGCTGCGACAACGGCGGTCTGTTGCGGCGACAGCAGCGGTCACGCGATAACTGACTGGTGATGTCCGCTCTAAGACTATGTATGGCCCGATGGATCGCGGTTAGAACTTCTCACAAAAACCAGGAGTGCGAAGGGGCGTCACGAGGAGTACCTATTCACCAGGTTGGAAGGACAAAACGTGGTGGAATGTCATAGATGATCGTCCGGTCTTATAGTCTGGCCGTTATGCTTAGGTGGGCACACTGGCGACACTGAGCGAGTCGTGAAACGAATTCTTTGCAAGACAATGTAGGTGGGTTGACAAGAGCATCGAAAAAACAAACCTCGAGAAGGGAAGTAGGCGACCGTCCGTAAACTAGGTAAACTCACGAGTAGCCGGTAATACGCTGAACGGCAGTGTTGTAGGCGAAAGGGACGAATGGTTGAAGCGTTTCCCAATTTTTGTGGTCAGGTTGAATATATACGGCGATCACATCGGCAAGCGTGCTATGAAATTGCTCTATCAGGCCGTTAGTTTGTGGATGGTAGCTCGAAGCTGTTTTGTGGGTGGTACCAGATGCACGCTGGACTTCGTTTAAAAGTTGCGAGAGGAAAGCTTTTCCATAGTCGCTCAGCAGTATTCGAGGAACACGATAGCGAAGGATAGCTTGAAGGACGAAGTCGGCAACTTCCGAAGCCGAGTGAGTGATCACTTATATTGTCTTAGCGTAGCGCGTCAGGTGGTCTATGGCGGTCACTATCCAGCGATTGCCTGCTTTTTACAAAAAGAGGTTACTCTGGTATCAATCAATTTCTGAAGACATTTAGAAAAAATAGGCAGGATCGATATCGGCCTATAATTTGAGAGGTCGTTTCTGTCGCCAGATTTGAAAAGTGCTGTTACCTTCGCTATTTGCATGCGCTGAGGAAATATACCATTCGCCAATGAAAGATTGTACACGTGCTCCGAGACAGGACAAATTAGGTCTAGAACATGCTTAGCTGGGCGAATCTGCAAATCATCGATATCGCAACTTTTGCTATTTCGAAGGCTGAGAAACGTGCTGTAGATTTCATGAGTGTTAGTGGGGCTTAGGAATGCACTTTCGACGACTTTTGGTTTTACGTATTCTGTGCAACGAGGATCGTAGGAACTATTCACCAGCGATACAAAGTGATTGTTAAAAGCGTTTCTAACTCTTCTGCATTCTCTGGCTGATTGTTTACACGAAGTAAACTGTTTAGTTTTTTCCAGGTGATATCGGTTCGCATTATCGTTTCTTGATTAAATAATTTCTCGAAATATTGCGCTTTTGCTGCCCTTAGAGTACCATTAACTTTATTCCGGAATTTCTTGAACTCTGCTAAATCTGTTGCATCCCTTGTGCCTAGGAATTGCTTGAAAAGAGCATCTTTTTGTTTGATCAACTTCAACGTACTGTCAGTAATCCAAGGTTTCCTTGCTTTTCTGGCTTTTTTTGTTTTGCGTTTAAACGACTTTCTGTAAGCGCTCTGAAAAAATGATAAAAACAACTCGTACGCTTTGTCACAGTCTTTTTCGTTATAAACGTCTTGCCAGTTTATGCGCAACATTTCGTTGCGAAATTTCTCAAGTGTGAATGGGTTAATATCCTGAAATGTGAAGTGTTGATCTTTAGAAAGACGCGAGGGCAGCACAGGTGAATTAACAAGTAGAAAGATAGGCAAGTGGTCACTGACGTGAGCAGTGATTACGCCCGATTCAATGTTTTCTGTGTCAAAATTCGTAATGAAAACATCGAGTAAACTTTGGCTGTCACCTTGAACACGAGTAGGAGCAGTAATTGTATTAATGCAAGCATTTGATTCAAGTACCCGCAATGTGTCTCTGCGAACTGGGCTATCGTGTAACATGTTAATATTAATATCACCACCCAAAACTAAACTGTAGTCGTTATCGTTAACCCAGGATAGCAGGTTGTCGATGTATTTAAGAAAATTAACCACATTCCCTCCCGGTGGGCGATATACCACAGGAAAAATGCTGCGACCATGAAGAACAGTCAAAATTGCAAAGTCAGCAGTAATTTGAGTAAAGTCTTTCAACAATTCGCAATGCAAGTTAGTCCTTGTAAGCAACAGGACACCGCCGCCTTTTTTATTGCAGCGATTCAGATAATGAGAGACAGTCTGATATTTGCAACACTTCTTCGTTGCGATACCATGTTTCGCACAGCATGACAATGTCAAATAAAAAAACCAAAAGAAGACAGCAATGCGTTGAGATCATTGTCCTTATTGCGTGCAGATTGCGTGTTTAAATGAAAAAGGACGTGCACTTACTTCTCTTAGAAAATATTTTACCAACGTCAGTTGGTGTGAACAGTCTTTCGGCCATGTTTAACTGCTGCAGTAAGGACGACGTCCGATGCACGCTAGCAAGTGCTTACTCCATTTTATCAAGGTCTTGAACTGCAGATATGCGTAGTGCCCGTGACGTGTCAGTTTTCCGCGCGAAAATTCTACCATCCCGAGTCCACGCATACTTCCACTGTTTGTCTTTCTTCCGCGCAACAACTTGCCCAAGAAGCTTCTTTAGTGTTTTACACGCACTGCCTCCAATAGTTCCTCGTCGGAGCCTTCGTGCTCGTGGACCAGTTTCTGGATTGCTTTGCCGCTTTCTGTTTTCGTTTTGGTTGGGTTCATGAGGGCTTTTAGTATGCGCCACGTCTTGGCTGTGCTAAGCGTGCCGTTCAGTGAGCTGCAGAACTGCTGCCACCCTTGCCTGGCTAGCTGTGTTGCGTACTCTTCTGCCTTCTTAGTAATCTCTGCTATCTTCTTCTTGAGTTTCCTGTTTAGCTTTTGTCTTTTCCAGCGTTTTGTGAGCCCGCGTCTCGCCTCCCATAGCCCGAGTAGCCGCCGGTCTACCTCCGGTGCTTCTTCTGTTCTATGTATTTCCCGTGTGTAGAGTTCTTGTATCTGTTTTAGTTGTTGGCTCCATTCCTCTATCGAGGTGATTTCCCTTTTTAGTTGTTCGCTGTGCTTGCGGAAGGCGTGCCAATCTGTGATATGGGCTGTGCCGATTTTTCTTTTTACGTTCTTCGCTTCGATTGTAGTTTTCAGTACATAATGATCGCTGCCTAGGTTCTCCAGCAGGTTCTCCCACTCGGCCTGCTTTGCTCCTTTAACAAATGTTAGATCTGGGCAGGTGTCTGGGCTAACGCTATTACCCTGGCGCGTTGGCTGATTTTCGTCCGTTAAGAGGTCGCAGCCTGTGTTTTCTGCCGCAATGCATATTTGCTGCCCTTTCTTTTCGATTTTCTGGTATCCCCAGCTCGGGCTTTTAGCATTGAAATGTTTAGCATTGAAAATGTTACGGCAAAGACAATCCCAAAGGCTACGACGGGGAGTATCTGGGGACAGAGAACCCCCACATGGACAGACCGATTACAAGAGAGGAAGTTTACGCGGTAATTAGAGCGACAACCAAGAACACAGCCGCGGGCACCGACAAGATCAGAAACTCCCTAATACGCAACCTCAGCGACGAGGCGATAGATCAGCTCACAGCATACCTCAACACACTGTGGGCAGAGGGCACGATACCGAAGGAATGGAAGCACGCTGTCGTGGTGATGATACCTAAACCCGGCAAAAAGCTTCAGATTGAAAACCTGAGGCCCATCTCCCTCACCTCGTGCCTCGGTAAACTCTACGAAAGGATAGTCACCAGAAGAATCCAACACCACCTGGAGGACAAGGAGCTATACCCGCACAGCATGTTTGGCTTCCGGGCGAACCTGTCAACACAGGACGTCCTGCTACAGATAAAAGAAGAAGTCATAAACACGTCACCCAGAGCAGGCGAAAACGTTATCATGGCCCTAGATATCAAAGGGGCCTTCGACAACGTTAGCCACGAAGCCATCATGGAAGGACTGAACAACGCCAACTGCGGCAAGAGAATCCACGACTACGTGAGGGCCTTTCTGACCAAACGCACGGCAACGGTGGGATTGGGGGATCTGCGAAGTGACATCTTTACCACCCCACGCAAAGGCACGCCGCAGGGCTCCGTGATCTCACCAATACTCTTCAACATCGCAATGATCGGACTGGCTCGACGACTCAGCAAGATTGATGGCATCCAGCATGCAATATATGCTGACGACATCACGGTCTGGGTCAATCGAGGCTCCCTGGGGCATAAGCAAGAAAAATTGCAGGAAGCGGCCGAGTGCGTGGAAGAATACGTCAGAGCAATGGGCCTGGCGTGCTCCACCGAAAAATCAGAAATCCTGAGAGTGGGAAGAAACCCCACCAAGGAAGAACTAATAGTAAAACTAGACGGACAAAACATACCTGAAAGGAGCATGATACGCGTCCTAGGCATGTGGATTCAAGGAAGCAAGAAATGCAGCCACACAATCAGCTTACTAAAAAAATCGACAGAACAAGTAAGCCGAATGATAACGAGGGTATCTCAAAGAAGAAGCGGAATGAGAGAAGAAGACACAATCAAGCTGGTCAGAAGCCTAGTGGTCAGCAGAGTCACGTACTCGCTCCCGTACCACAACATGACCAAGCACGAAAAAGAACAGACGGAAACGCTACTAAGGAAAGCGTATAAGACGGCGCTACATCTGCCTAGAAACACGCCCAACGATAAACTGTTACAGATGGGCCTAAGCAACGCTTTCGAAGAACTCGCGGAAGCGCAGCTCATTGCACAGATCGCCAGGCTCCAGCAGACTGCCACCGGCCGCAAGCTCCTAAAAAGAATAGGGCATAACACAGACGGAATAGAGGATCGGGCTGCTAGCATCCCAGACAGCGTTCGCCAGACACTGGAGGTTAGCCCCCTACCGAGAAACATGGACCCGAATCTCCACGCCGCCAGAAGGCAGGCACGAGCAGATTTCGTGGAACGAAACCTAGCCGCACTAGAAAACACGGTATACACAGACGCGGCTGTATACCCATGGGACCGCAACACTAGAATGTTTAGAGTCGCGGCAGCAGTGGTAAACCACACGGGAGAACCAATTAGCTGCGCGACCCTGAGAAACTGCACGGTAACGGAGGGGGAGGAAGTCGCCGTAGCTCTAGCGGCGGTTGATGGTTACCGCAGGAACAAATCTCTGATAATTCTAACGGACTCCAAAGCAACATGCAGGAACTACACACAAGGCAGAGTTAGTAAGGAAGCACTGAGAATCCTCCTCAAAACAGAGCCTCCTAACAAAAAGATAAAACATAGGATCTTCTGGATACCGGCACACACCGGGATAGAGGGCAACTCAAGGGTGGACCGCCTAGTTCGCGAACTCACGCACCGAGCAGGGCAGTCGGAAACCCTAGAGGCCCCCTTAACGGTGGAGCCGACGTATGCAGAAATACTTTACTACAGAGGAAGGAGACTTAAATACCCCCCACCCCACACATCGCTCACACAACATGAGGCAGTAAGCTGGCGAAGACTGCAAGCAGGTACTTTCTTCAACCTGCACACATTACACAAGATGTTCCCTACCCAGTACAGGGATACATGTCCGTGGTGCGGAACAACCCCCACGTTATACCACATCACGTGGGAATGCAAGCGTAATTTCGCATTCCATAAAGTAAATAACCCAAGCGCGGAACAATGGGAGGGTCTGCTCACCAGCAGCGAGCTCACAGCCCAACGGGCAATTGTGCAGCACGCCTGCGAGGCAGCAAGACTCAGCGGTGCCCTGGAATAGGGGCGCCGACCTTGTGAAGCGGCCAGGACTCAAAACATGAAGACACCGGCGCACCGCTAATCTCTCTGAGATATAGAGAAATAAAGTTTTTCCATTCCATTCCATTCTTTAGTGTTGGGCACAGGTGCTCATTTGCGAAAATAGAAGCATGACCAGATTGACCGAATTCAGTGGCCGATATACGCTTCTTTCGCGCCTTTTCAACGAGCCCATCACGCTTTGAACGCGAACGAAACTGAACGACAATATTCGGACAGCCACCGTCTTTCCGCGGCACACGGTGACAAACATCGACGTCTGCGTCACATATAGGCTCATTGACCAGGCTGCCGAGCTTCGCTACTACTGCAAAAAGATTTTCATTTTCAGTGAATGGCACACCTTTAATTTCAACGTTTCTGTTTCTAGAGTATTGTTCCTGGGTTGTCACCCTCTCCTCAAGGCCAGACACTTGCCCTACAAGTTCCTGACATTTGGCTGTCAAAGCAGCGTTTTCCTTTTTTATGGAAGCGTTTTCTTTTTCAATTGCAGCACACCGTGTCGTCATTGCGTCAAACTGGGTGCTGAAGAAATCAATGGAATGTTTCATATCTTTGAATTCCTTTCGGAGTTCTTTTTCAATAGCGCTTCGCATGTCACGCATTTCTTGCCGAATGTCTTTTAGGAACCTGGTTAGTTCAGGCATCACCATAGTACCGGACATTTACACTTGACGTTTGGCAGCAGTGACGGAGTAAGTAAGAAAAGGAAACATAAAAGATTGCGCACAAACCTGTGTGTAGGACAATCAACGTAAGTAAATATGTCGGCTCCGCCGCCACTGCTGCCAAAGTGCCGGTCAGGTAGACGATGCAGGTCCTTTATAGCCAGGGGCAGTGCCAGTTGAAGGTCAGGGGGCGCTGATTCCACTCGAAAAGCTGCGTCAGCTGTAAGCGCGTATGCCACCCAACCGAAGACGGTATGATGTGGCAAAACGGGAACAATCCCGCGCAGACGCAGCCGTGAAGTCCCCAAGTGGCAGTCGACGTCGTTGCGGCTCGAGGCAGGCAAAACCTGTGTATAGGACAATCAACGTAAGTAAATATGTCGGCGCCGCCGCCACTGCTGCCAAAGTGCCGGTCAGATAAACGATGCAGGTCCTTTATAGCCAGGGGCAGTGCCAGTTGAAGGTCAGGGGGCGCTGATTCCACTCGAAAAGCTGCGTCAGCTGTAAGCGCGTATGCCACCCAACCGAAGACGGTATGATGTGGCAAAACGGGAACAATCCCGCGGAAGACGCAGCCGGGAAGTCCCCAAGTGGCAGTCGACGTCGTTGCGGCTCGAGGCAGGCAAAACCTGTGTGTAGGACAATCAACGTAAGTAAATATGTCGGCTCCGCCGCCACTGCTGCCAAAGTGTCCAGACAACGAGACTGATATTACTCCCAGATAGATTGCAAGGCGTGCGCCATTGGCGGTCGTCATTTTCATGACTACTACTCCGGAATAATTTTTTTCTGTTAAAACTTACCACCAGCACTTCCTTCATATGTTCCAGAGAAAACAGAAATTCCAGCTCTTACCACGACGCATGTAGCGTGGTAACAGTACAGCATAATAATTGTCTGCCTCTCACTCCGGTTCGGATTATTGGAATACGAAAGACCCTGCATATGCTTACTGTTTCAGTTGGCTTTGAGAACCATCTATGTCGGAGGACATTAAGCATCCAGGTTATGTTCTTTTACTGGAGCGTTTGAGTGTCCTTCAGCCACTGTGGACGATATAGTCATTGCTCCTAAAAGACTTTGTTCTCGCTCATGTGGATACATGGGTTATCGAAAGTTCGCCACCACAGTATTCTGCCATCTAGGCTAAGCGAAACCAGGTGGCTCTATTGCGGCTGCGGCGTTCGTGGAAACAGGGTTTTGTTACCTCAGCACATGCAGAAGAAAATCCTGGAGATTATGGACATGACTCATCCAGAAATAACGGCCATGAAATGACCTACAACGTTTGGTTACCTAGAACTTACGTGCACATTGAAGCTTTCGTGCATTGCTGTAAGCTATGTCTAAAACGCAGGAGGAACCACCAAAACACAACTACGCATTTATAGACCAAAGAAAAAAATACTTACAGCAGGAGTAATTTAGGTTTTGCAGGGGCTGTCAAATTACTAGCCGCGATTGATTCTAATTTCGAGTCATAACGAAGTTCAGCTGAGAAGCATTTTGAACGGGGAATTGCCGAAGTAAAATGGTTAAAAAAGTACGAGGAGAAATTTGTTTTCTTTGGTGTTTCCGTATTTGCAACAAAGCTTTTTTGTTGTTGTTGCAAGTAGCATGCGTTATTCTCTAAAATTTGAAGCCATAATTAAAATTATGTTTTGAGTAACATACAAGCCACGACCCTTTTTGTTCACGCTTACTCTCTTAATTACTCACCATTGAATCTTGCGCAACAAGTGTGCCAAACATTGAGCCTATCTCAGCAAGCGTGGGATTTAGTTCCAAGGTAAGCGGCATACGCCACTTTTACATTTGATTTGAAAAATGCCAAGCAGCCCTTTCTTTCATTCATCGCGCACAGTTTTCAATGACAGTTAGCAGCAAAGTTTTTTTGCTGTCCGTTGTTCTTTCTGATTATTCCGCGGTGGTGATGGTGTAACTTGGAGCGCTTATCTTTTATGCTAGTGCGATTGCTGATAACGAGTAACAAGGGCGGTCAAATTTAATGGATCTGGGAAATAACTGAGCGAATACCACAGAAAATATGCTTTTCGGAAAGAAGGATATTTCTGTCCTTCTTTATCTGGCCCCACTTTTTTTCAATTCAGCTACCCAAATCGCGTACCTTCTCTCTCTTGTCTCGCTTTTCTTTAAATCTTATGTTCTATGCACCGTAGCACGCATCGGTAACATCGCAAGCGTATGAGTAAGGCTGCACATTACGACATTATTTCGCTGTGAAACATTCCGTACGCCTACATCTACTACGTAATTTGAATAGCTCGCTCTCACCATCGGACACTAACAAAATGTTTTGTAAGGAATATTAGATTCCAAAATTTTCAGTTAAAGGGTCCTGAACCACCCTTCAGGATTGGCGAAGAAACATATTCCGCGGATAGCATACGCTGCTGTGAACATCTCAGCCCTGTTTTGCTGTCGTACACGGTGCACCGAAGTCACCTTTCTCTCAAACACACTCTTTTCAACAGAAGCTTGCTCGTTACTCTCTTCTAGCCGCTTTATTTTATAGTAAGGCGGCTTGCCATACGTGGTTGCTATTGGCCAATAGCTGACGTCAATTAAGAAGGGTGTTCAAATCAGTCTTCTGCTTCCTACTAGCATTGTGTGTATATTTATTGACCAAGTGCAATAAACAGGCTGCAGTAAGCGAAAAACTGCTTTCAAATTTCGATAACAATTACTTTCTTCTGGAAGAAGCCGACTATCGTCAGCTTACGCTCGGCCAGAGTCGCCCGCGTAGGAATTAAACTTTGGTCACTTTGCTCTCCGGCGTCGTTGCCGCCGGATCTCGCGAATTTCGACTCGTTTTGAACACTCAAATAGCCTCGAATGACGCGAAACTTAAGGTCAGACCAGACTCGTAGCCGCACCTGGTTAGACGCCTTGGCAGACTAATGTATGGCGCTTCGAAAATTCGCTTGTTGGATGTGGCTTCTGCCAGTCGGTCAAGCTGCTGAAGGACAAAGCCGACCTGCACCATGTAGCATAGTCAGACATAGCGTATGAGCAGAGCACGCATTCAAGCCCTATCGCGCAGAAAGCAAACGCAGCCCACGCGCACTATAGTTGCATGTAGCTGCTGTCTGCTACGTGGCGTAGATACCCTGGCCGCCGTGGGGTGCCGCCACGAGTCCACTGGCTAAGGGCACTGGGGCTCGTTGAGGACACTCGCGTTCACGTTTTGCGCGTCCGTAAGCGCCGTATCGGAAGCAGTGGCGTCTATGTTAATGTCCAAAATGAAATTTGAACTGCGCGCCACGGTGACAACTAGAGTGCGAAGCACGGTGCGAAGCGTTGTGGGCATGCCTCGCTCCGTCGTAGCCTTCGCATCGCAAGGGGGTGAAGAAGGAGCGGAAGCACCGCGGAAGCCGTGTTTGATTGCCAATAACTCCGCTTCTGCTCAACGTTTTGAAGTACTTTTGGCGGCAAAGTATTTCTGAAAAAGTCTATTTTAACTTAAAATGCATTTCTCCTGTTCCATAAGAAGTTGTTCAGGGCCCCGTTAAGCATTTGTTTGGTATGTCTATGACTAGACCGACTGCACATACAAGTGCGTGCTGTACTAAGCATATAAAAGAAAAATGCTTACGGTAATGAGGTCCTAGAATACAGCAGAACCCTGGTCACACATTACAAACCTGGGAAATACGCCTTGACATAGTCCAAGAGCGAAAATAAGCGTGGAGTAGCGCTTCTTTTTGACGACATTCGTCAGCGAATCCATAACAGCGAACGCCTCCGTAGTGTCCCATTGGACACGAGTGTAGCGCATATATACGTTGCTAGGAATGAACACAAAATATACAGTGCTTTCAATTTTTGTGCACATAGCTAGTGTGTGAAGAGGGCTTATAAAGTACCAACATGATCGAACATTACAGGTCACATTGTCTGCAAATGTTTCACCTACACCGAAAAATGCACATGTACAGTACAACTAGAAGCAACGCCGCAGCCATATAGTGCACATATTGTGACAACTAAGTGCTTTTTTTTTCTTTACTCATATTTCTGTCTTTATTATTTAGGTCAACCGCGAAACCGTGCGATACAATATGCATTGTCGCTAAGGAAAACGTGTAAATTTAGTTTTTCCTTTCGTTTTTATATAGGATAAAATATTGCTTCTATTTTTCAGCACGCGTGCACATAATCTATTCAAGTTGCGTGCGCATGAGCACAGTTCCATGAATTGCAACAGGTTCGAGGCATTGCAACGTCAATGACGTGGTTACCTTTGATACACGCCGAGACAGCGCTCAAGCGGCACTTCACAGGGAAGATATGTTTGCTAAGGATTTCAAACTCTTTTTATTGCGAACAACCATATATTCCTCTATCATAGGTCATAATCACTCCGGCACAACTCAAAACGTTATCACAGCCAAAAGCGAAGTGGACACACCATCAACGCTTTACTAAATCGCCTTGGCGATTGAGCCAGGCCAGCCTTCTCTCTGAGCATTGTGCGAACCCCCCAAAAAATCACTCGACATCCTGAGCCAGCGAAAGTGCATGTCAAACGAAGCTCTTGGAAACCTCCACTACAACTGTGGAGGAAATTATGTATTGCGTGGCTGCACCTGTCACTGGCACACACAGCGATTCGTGCTCTAATACACTACTTGAAGTGCACCGGTTTAAGAGACCGCTTATAGTGTCCCTGTGCGCCATCCCACGTGCACTCGGTACTCACGAGCACATGGGGGTCGAGCCCTCCCGCGTGTAGCCGTTCGCGGCTTATCAGTGTTCGGGGAAAGGGGAATGCTGGGGGTTGAGCCGATGCCGGGTGTTCGGACCTTCAAGGCCCCCCTGCGGAGGCAACACACCCCTTTGGCCTCTGCTTCACATAGACGGCACCCCCGGACTGACCAACCCGGGAGAAACCGGCAGTCGCCTTTTCCTGTCTCTCTCTCCTCAAATCTTCGTCTTTCTCTCTCACTTTTTGACCTTCGCTGTCTTCTCTCTTCCATTTACTTATTTTCTCCTTGGCGGCAAATGTTAACCTGGTGTGCCTATCCTACCTTATGCACACCATATTTGGTTATAGTGACGCCGTACGGCTGGCGTCGTGCAGGCTTGTACACAAGCTCTGCCGTGTCGCCTCGTTGGGCTCCATGGTGGGCGGTCGGCACTGCTGCCGAATAAATACATTTCCTTATGGCAGCGCAAACTCTATCGTCTGTGATCGGGCGTCTGAAAAGATGCGGCACCGAAGCAGCGTTCCAGTTCTCTTTTCAGAGCAAAGCCCCATCATTTGTCAAGTACTATGTAGTCCACAGTGAAAACAGCATACCAGTAAGAAAGCTCTCCCCATTCCTGGTGGCCAAGTGCCTGAAAGACAAAATCGGGCCGACATACAAAGCCTGAAAAATGTCTAACGGGGACCTCCTTCTAGAACTAAATGACAAAGATCAAGCGCAAGAGCTCTCGGAACTTACTAGCACCGGCGACGCGACAGTGACGATTTCAGCACACAGAACACTCAATACAAGCCAGGGTGTAAATCAGAGGAAGACTTTATTGGCCGGAGTGATGAGAAACTACTGGAAGGTTTCCAGGAACAAAATGTTACTAAAGTACAAAGAATTGTCATCCGCAGAAACAAGCTAGTAATATCGACAAAACATGTTATACTTACCTTTGGAACAAGTGTAATGCCTACCTCGCTGGATGCAGGGTACGTAAAAGTAAACGTCAGACCATATGTCCCGAACCCAAGATGATGTTTGAAGTGCCAAAGGCTCGGACATGCTTCACATGCATGCTGAGTTCAAACAACCTGTGCTAAATGCAGCTCTAATGATCACCAATGTGTCAACTGCACTTCTTCCCCACATTGCATTAACTGCAAAGGAGACCATCCAGCTTACTCGCGCGGTCTTGCCCTCGTTGGAAAAAGAGAAGTAATTACAGTAACCGTGAAAGAAAAAAATCTCGTACTTTGAAGCCAGAAAGCGATTATTGTACCTTTCACGGCGTAGTTATGCGGATGTGACAAAGGTGGGGGCAGCGTCCTAGAGACCTCAGGAGTCCTCCGAGCCCACGCACAGTGGTCCCGTAGTGAACCCTCTTGCCTCCGTGGGGGAAGCAGCCAGTGCTGCTCCATCCTCTTCGGAGAGCCTGCAGAGACCAGTTCTGCAGGGCCCTAAAATCAAACGAACCCCATGGCCTGAGACACGTGTTTTGGCGCCCAACTCTCGATCCTCCAGCGCTTCAGAGAGGACAATGGAGGTCGACCCAAGAACCCCGGTGTCATCGACGCTAAATGACAAGCGCTCTCTCTAGCGCGGAAAGAGGGACAAATTCACAATAACTACTCTAAGAAAGCGCTAACCTAAAGGTTATTGCTTCTTCATATCAGCCTTCATGATATCTATGTCAGCTAACATCTTTCTTATCTTTTCTTCACTCGTTAATGCCATTTCTTAGCTTTCAATTTCATAATGGCTTTTATTATCCACTGGAATTCTTGAGGTCTCTTACATAACTTAGGTGGCACCAAAGACCTGTTATTTAACTTGTCACCTGTGGCCTTATGCTTATAGGATACAAAACTAGGCGAAAAACGCAAAAATATTTTAAAAGGCGTGACTGTTGTACGGCGCGACCGCACTCAGCAGACAAAACCGGCTTTCCGGTGGTGTAGCCATTGTTCTGCAGATTGTAGCTAGAGAAGTTCCCATTACCAATCACATAGTAGCCGTTGCTGTGACCGTTTTAGCTCGCAAAACCATCACTATTTGTTCATTGTATATTCCAGCCCAAACCCATTTCAGTAATAAACACTTAGAAAATTTAACAGCTCTATTGCCGGAGCCATTTGTTTTAGTAGGGGATTTTAAGGCTCACTCTACTCTTCGGGGCAGTATCAAAACTTACGAAACAGGACCACTGGTCGAAGATAATATTCTGTCAAATCATATGTGCCTTTTAAATTCAGGTGCACCGAACTACTTTTGACCGACTTCCTGCAGTTTTAGTTGCTTAGATTTAGCTTTTTGCTCACCTTCTCTTTTTAATAATCTTAAATGGGAAGCCCTCGACACGTCATATGGTAGTGATCACTCGCCCGCAGTCGTCAAACTTTTATCATCACTACCAACCTTAGTCACGTGGTCACGAGGGTGGAAATTACAGCTCGCTGATTGGTCGGTTTTTATGGAGAATGCGGAACTGGAAGTTCTCTTTTGGCCAGAACTAAGCATTCATGAACTTAACAAAAAAACACTGAGGCCATAATCTCTGGAATGAAAACATGAACAGCGCAACACAGGACGAGCAAGTGAAGAGCACAGGACAGAGCGCTAACGGTCATAATTTCAGCGGCAGAAAAGGCAATACCCCAGTCATCCGGTATTGTGCGCAAAGAGCCAAATCCCTGGTGGACAAACGAATGTACCGAAGCAAAACAAGAAGAAAATAAGACATGGGAAATCCTACGGAGGTACTCCACTTGTAGCAGCCTTTTCAAGTTCAAACAGGCCAAAGTCAAAGCATGATTTATTCGAAGAAAGGCGGAGAAATCATCATGGCAAAAATATCTTCAATCAATAGTACAGTCAAATAAAAACGGATGTGGGACCAGGTGAGGAAATTTAAAGGAGAGCACACATTACACACTATACCACTACTTACATGTTCAGGCACACAAGCAATACTATAGGACCAAGCCAATTAATTAGGCGAACACTTTTACAACGTCTCCGGCTCAGGAAACTATTCAAATACATCCTTAAAATATAAACAGTAGGCTGAGAAAGAGAGACTGCCCACTATTGGGGCTTCAAATGAACATTATGATAACGTCCTCACAATGCAAGAATTGAATAGGGTTCTCTCTGCCGGTAAAAAGACGGCAACAGGTCTTGACCGTGTCCACAACACAATGCTGGCATACCTATTTCAAACATCAGTAGAAACACTTCTTAAACGTTTCAGCAAGATATGGGAATCTGGAGTAATGCCTACAGATTGGAAAAATGCAGTAGTAGTGCCTTTTTTTTTTTGGAATCAAGTAAACCCGCTACATCCCCAAACAGCTACAAAGCCACTGCACTAACTAGTTCTCTTGCCAAATCCTACGAGAGTATCATTAACATAAGCCTCACATTCATCCTTAAATCAAGAAGCCTAATAGACTTGCACCAGTGCGAATACAGAAAGGGCTGCTCGACAACTGACCACCTCCGTACGACTATAGAACATGAAATGCGTGACTGCATTTCTACACAAAATACACTGTCGCAGTTTTCTTCCATTTAGAAAACGTGCATGATACCACGTGGCGGTATGAAATTCTAAGAGACTTGGCTGACTTGGAAGTTCGTGGCAGAATGCTAAACTGTCTATCTGATTTTATGGCAAATAGTACATTTCAGGTGCGTCTCCGGACAATACTTTCACGCACATTTACACAGGGAAATGGCGTTCCACAGTGTTGGATTCTGAGCACGACACACTTCACAGTCAAAATGAACTCTGTTAATATGATCATCTCATCCTCTATTATGCAGTCAATATGTGTCGACGATTCGCAAGTGGTTTCCCGCGCCTCAACTCTACCCACTTGTGCAAGACAACTACAAATAACAATAAATAATCTCACGCAATGGGCTGACAAAAATGGATTCCGTTTTTCAACAGACAAAACTGTTACAGTATTCTCAGAAGCGAGCGTTACACTGCAATCCAGTTCTCACATTGGATGGTACAACGTTGCCGGTCAAAGAAGACCGCAAATCTTTAGACGTAACTTTTGACAAAAAGCTGAACTTCCTGGCCCACATTACCACAACTAAAATTAAAGCAAGCAAAGCACTAAATATCTTCAAGGTGTTATTGCACAAGCACTGGGGATCTGACCGAACTTGTCTACTACGTATATACCGGTCCCTTGTACGTAGCATCCTCGAACTACGGTAGTGTAGTTTATGGAGCAGCTAGGCAGTCATACATCAAGCGACTTGATCCAGTTCATAATCTCGGCATGCGACTACAGAACATCGCCTGTCCAAAGTTTATATGTTCACTGCAATGAGCCTTCCTTACAGCACCGCAGAGTACTACTGGCACTTTCCAATGTATTGAGAATTCGGTCACCACCGCAACATATATGCTACAGCATTGCAACACAGTGCAAATCACGAGTACACTGCACAAACAAACCGAAAATGATTCGGCTACTTATCTTACGACACGAAGAATACTGTCAGACTTATGATGTTCCTGATGAGGTCCTGCAAGTTGCATAATGGTCACCAAGATTGCCTCTATGGTACAACTTTTCACAGCTATGTGAATGGACACTAACAGATCTAAAGAAAAGAGACATTCCACAAGAACACATAATGAAAGAGTTCCGAGCTATTCAACAAAAATATAAAAATTATACAGAATTTTACACTGACTGCTCTAAAACACAAGAATACGTAGGTGTCGGAATCGTAACGAAAAATTTGGAAAATAGTATTTGGCTAAATAATTTTTCTTCAGTCTACCGCCGAAGTTTATGCAATATGGATGGCAGTAAAATAAAATTACGACCGACAAGCAGATTATTGCTATCAGATATAGCGATTCATTGAGTGCGCTTGGAGCTTTAAAGCTTAATTCTGCCTCTGAATCTCTGCTTGGCGATGTCCTAAACATGGTGGCCTATAATAAATACAGAACAACCATACGATTCTGCAGGGTCCCAAGCCAAGTTTCGATACCAGGGAATGAAGCAGCAGATAGATGCGCGTTCATGGCAGCGCACGAAGGCTTAACTCAAGCAACACTTCCATACAGAGACAGTGCCCGAGTGATTCATAAGGCCCTGGCATCAAAGTGGCAACTAGAATGGGACTCTTGTATAATTAACAAGTTACACACAGTAAAACCCCTGCTTGGCGAGTGGAAGTTGTGCAGTCACCAGCAACGCTTCTATGAGGTGATCCTATGTACACTCAGCATTGGGCATACACATCTGACACACAATTTTCTACTTCAAAACAAAAACCTGCCACCATGCGAGAAGTGCCATGAACGACTCACAGTAATGCACATTATTATGACATGTGCACATACTGAAACACAGATACAGAAGCTTTTACGGAATCTGTATAACTTACACCTACCTTTACACCCCGCCTCAATGCTCGGAGATGATCCGCTAGTGCCCTTCACTGACTTGTGGAGCTATTTAGACGAAACCAGTTTTTTGCACAGACTATTAAGTAACACAGCTTTCGCTGCTTGAACATTTGATTCCTAATATTTTGTGGCTGGCGCAGCATGGCCTTAGTCGCTTTAGCTCCATTAAACGCGAATTAATTTAACTAACATATTTTCGCTAGCAAAGGCCACGGTAGCTATTAGAGTCCGAACTGCCACGCTTGGGTGGAACAAAAGCACAACTATTTTTTTGTTCCCAGCGCAGCCTTTACCACCAATCGGCATTTTTTTAGGTTTGCCGTACACTTTCGGATCCAACGGAAATTACGTAATCACATGACATGGCGGCATTTGGCCTGTTTCGGGCCGGACAGGTCGCCGTTTGTAACCCATTGGTTCACTTCCTGGGAAGTGAATGGTGTTGTAGACTTGCACCTTGGCAGCAAAGTTTGGGCGTTATCGCTGTGGTCTGGGATGCGGCCCTTCCGTACGTAACCTTTGCTCACAAAACGGGTGTGCAAGAAATAACGTTGATGCCGCTGTTCAATGTGATTTACAGAAAGAACCTAGCGACGACGCTCGACGCCATGATGCCAAACGTCCCTGACAGAGACAACCTGTACGTCGCTGCCTACCTTTAACGCGCCGAAGAAGCCCTACAGCTCGCCAGCATTCACATTAATAATTAGCAAAGGAGAGACAGCCGACACTAGAAGCTTCGACGACACTACGTGGAACACCAGCCCGGCGACCAAATTTGGGTTAGGACTCGGATACGCCAACGTGAACTAAGTGAAAAGGTACTTCGACGTTATTTTGGATAGTACAGGATCCTTCGACGTAGTGGCACACTGGACTTGAGGTTGGACAGCCTCACGCAATCACAACGTCGCAGCGCGCGTCTTATCGCCCTGGTGGTGCGTCTCAAGCCATTCCACGTGCGCTAACGAACTTTGGGACTTTGTCGCTGCTTTGCAATTGTCTTACTACCTGTGTTTTTGTTTAATGCATCTGCATCCTAGAAGTACGTCCTTCGAAAATTTGTGCGTCCGTCTGTAACACGTGACACGACGCGCTTCATAAGTATATATCGGGTCCGAAGGGGGTATATAAGAGAATGGCTTGTGAATACGTGTGACTGCTGAGATGTATGGTTATGACTACATATAGCGAGTATTGGGGAAGTATTAGGAGTAAGTAAGAATAATTAGACACTAATGACATTGATTACGATACAATTAGTTAAGGTTAAATGGGACTCCTTAAGACAAATGAAGAGTAAGGAAGCTTAATGAAGATTAGTTAATTAGCTTTTTTGAGCTCCCGACGGCGAAGCAATGCGTCGGCATTCTTGCAACAGCTAAAATCACGTGCCCAACGAGAAAGCACGCCGAGAAAGACGCCCATCAACTTGCACAGGTTGAGCGATCGATGCGCCAGAGCGCCTAGGCGCAACTGCGAGATCAGCCGTCGTGTATAGTTCGGAAGCTTTCGCCATATCCGCATCGCTACCACTCATCTCCATGGGCCCGCATCGTCTGTTTAGACACTCCGTTAAGGCTGCTAATAATAACAGAAGACAATTATCAGCCTTCGGCTTTGCCAAGATTACATTGATAGTATCTGTAATACATTTTAGCCAACTTAGCCCACGTAAAATTTCCTTACAGTAGTCCTTTAATTTTGCCCAATAAGGTTAATTCCGACTAATTAGGTTCACCAATTAGGTAATTCCAACAGGTCATTGCAATAGTTGCAACCCATTGCATCAGCCTTTACAGAATGAACTGCGGTTTGTGTAAATCGGCCACTCTATCAATCGTTCGTTTCTTGAGTGCAAGTTGAGTGACCATAAATAAAACTTGCGCGTTATCGGACAAGTCCTTGCCTGTTTATTATTGTTATGAAACGCTTACAGTGTGTCCCTCCTGCCTTTGAAGAACATAAGCTGGCAATGATATATTTGGGACCAAAATTGGGCCTATCCTATGCGTGACATGTACGGACAGTTTCAAAGGTGGCCTTGCCGTCTTGTAGCAATTGCAGCCCTTGTATAAAATTACGTTTAGACGCATTCCAGTGCTTTAAAAGCGTATTTTACGAACCGTGCACAAAATTTGTTGATTTTCTTGAAGGAAAGCTAAACACTAGAAGGTAGAAAATTGGTGGAAACAGGGAGCATTTTAGAAGGGATGCGTGTCGAAACATTTATGAGCGTCCTGCAATTTTAGCTTTTGTACAAGACGTTCCCAACGAGGCCTTGAGAGTGCTGTACAGTGGTTATTAGGAACTTTTCCGAGTTATTATTACCAAGTTTTCATTTGGTAAAAGTAAGATCTTGTTAAGAGTAAAGAGCGACGGAAGATGAACGTTTCTGTCTTAAATTTGAGTTTTGTAAGAAGTTAATAAACACTCGTTCGCTCCCTCTTTTCATTCGTTATGCAAGGATGATAATAGGCGTCCGTGCTGTTATCGGCCGAATAAGCGAGACATCTTTACTATATTTGAGTAAAGAAAGGCTGAATATTTCTGAAATGTGTCTGGCAAATAGTCTGGCATAAATACAGGCTTTGCAATAAACTAAAAATTCGAGCACTCTGGCACTATATCTGTGTTCTACCAGCGACGCAGAATTCAGCTTGCTGTCCTAGATGTGACGACTATAATTGCAAGCTAGACCAGATTTTGTTTTAATAGAGGCCTTACGACTAGTGGCCTAGCGACATTAAATGTGTGTGCATAAGTTAAACATTTTTGAAACAAACTGTGTAATTAAGTGTTCCAAAGCGTTGTGTCATTGTTCGATATGCTTCGCAATGTCTCAAAGTAATATTCGTCACACGATGTTCATATTTTGTGAAAATTGAGGTCATGTTATCTGTAAAGTATCGAACTGCTTCAACATTTTTGTATTCAGCAGAACCTAGGAAAATTATGGCTAAACCTCCTTTTTTGCCGATCTTTATGCGGAATAAGACGAGCCCACAATGCCCTCGGAGAACTAAATTAGGAATCTTGTTCATTTCCCGAGAAAACTTGGTACAGCTTATGGGTGATGTCTCGGCGAAGTTTAGTCTTTGGGCAAATTGCAGCCTTAGCAGCAAACTACGCATGAAAACAGTCGGGAACGCTAAAACTGTTTTTTTTTTATCAGTGTATAAGTAAGCGTCCTTCCATTGAGAACGATATTTCCACCGAGAACAAATTTGCTGAATATAGGGGGAAGGTTACAGCTGCTACACTGCTTCCGGCTATTAACGTGCGTGGGGGAAGTACCACCGCTGCTAAAAACAATGGTTAATCAAGTTCCTGAAAGCAGTAAATATGGGCATTGTTTCGCACTGGTAAGTCATATGAGGGCAACGTTGTAAAGCATCTGGTCTAATTGCACGAAATTAAAGTTCCTAATGCAACTGGTCTTAAGAAACAACTTCGCTGGAAACATAGCTAAGGCTTTCCAAGGTAGCACAGGTCTACTGTCTTTTTCATAGTAAGGTACGATATATAGGATCGTCGACTCCTTGGCCAGATTGTAAATTATTGCACTGAAATGGGCTGGAGAAAAAACGTACCACGTAGACAGAAGCGCATCAAATAAATGATGTGTGATAGCCAGAAGTTTATTTTCGTTTCACATCACTTTATTTGCTAGTCTTATTTCTTTTGTCGCATATGTCCTGTTTAACAAAGAGCTAAAGCATATCTAGATGTGAGATCCGCTACCACAAAAAGGCAACTGCTCATGCGCAAGCACTCCTCCTTCGACAACTGCTACCTGTCCACCTCACTACGCCTACTGCGCATGCGTGATCTTTATACCACTTTATCGCCCCTTCGTTGTCCTTGCGCTGAGAAGCCGAAGGCCGAGAACCGCTCACAGCATTTCTCAAATTGATTGCACCTGCAAGCCGCCCTGCAATCAGTTGAATAATAACGCCGGCACGGACGAATTCCTAACACTGCATTTACCTGCCACGGAGCCAAGATGCCGGCTCTTGGTTGCTTCGGTTACTCCAGTCGAGGTGTTCCCTGCTGTCACAACTTACGGTGTCGTGAAATTGGGCTACAATTTCTGTCTGGGCATGAACTTTCTCAAGTCGAATGAAGCAATTTAGAAATGAGTGGGCCTGCTCTTACAAACAGTGGCCAGTACTAAATCGCTGCAGCGATCGAAAGACGTGTTTCGAGTACATTGATGTCTCAAGTTCATAGCGCGTAGCAACCAGCATGCGTGTTGGCTCGCACAATTACTCAGCGCTTTCCGCTGTCCGAGTGCGTGTGCAAAACTCCTCGTAACGACGGCTTCCGATCCATGCAGTAGCTAAATCACACGCTGCTTCTCAAAATAAGGGCAATTTTGACGCCGCTGTATTTTTTTAAATATTATTTAATGTGAGACACTAACCGGTACCAGTTACCGGTGCAGAACAAGGAATTTCAGTACGTCCAGCGATATTCCCTTTTCAATCACTGTTAGTTACTTCATGCCTACACCTTCCTGTGAACCTATTTCTTGTTTTCACAAATTATTGCGGTGTTTTACAACATCGCCGCCGGCGACATATGTGAGGACCTCGATTAGCGCGGCCGCACAGAAGCAGAGGTAAAACCAGGCAGATTTAGCGCAAGCGCAGTTGACAGGATGCCCTGGTATTGTAGCAGCTGCTGTAAGAAGAGGAGTCGCGCATGCGCATTTCACATTTCGCGGTGACGGATCGCGAATCATGGCAAGCCATAACCTTCAAGTGTTAATATATCCAATCTCTACGAAAAACTTCATTTTTGTATGTCGTTCTGAAGGTTGATATAGGAAAAAAGGCGCCCAGTGAATTACAAAATCATGAAGAGGAACAATTTGAAGCGTAAATTTGGTAAATAATGGCGTCTTTTCCACAGAGCTCCCAAAACAGCCATTCGCAGATAAAGTGCATGCGTTCTATATATTTTCTTCGAATTCCTTCTTCTCGCACATGGATCTCGCACTGCGTTTTACCTGTATAGAGCAAAGAAATAACGATTATCATTGAATTTGCTGCAAGTGACAACCGTAATCTTCAATCAACTTATGAACTTCAAGATCCCTGCCACACTTGGGGTCTCGTGTTCTGCCTGTATTATCAGCTGTAATTCAAATAAAGAGCTTATACCTGAAGATTTTTCAAGAGAATGGGCCCGTGAGCGCAGCGAACATAACATATTTTGCAAATTAGTTGTAAGGAGAGGCGTAAACTTTCTGTGGCAAGAACGTTCGTAGCAGAAGGCTTAATGAAGGCGTCCGGAAAATGTAATTTGTATTTGAACATTGGGGCAGTTGCTCATATGGAAAATTTGGAAATATAGAAAATTGACCTATTTTAAAACATTCGTCGTCCAATATCAACACTCAATTTAGACAATATCGAAACCCAACACTCTAGAAGCGCTATTACGTCGGACGGAAACGCCTAGTAACGAAATGCGGGACGAACTTTTCATGATAGCTTATCGCGACATAAACGGGAGCGGTACCTCGTGGCAGGTGCTTCTCTAGCCAAACGTGCCATATCTGTATCCGCCGCGACGTTCCATTGTGAACTTCGCCGCAAATTTTGTCATGGAGATATTTCACAACTGCTGTCGTTTGTTCCCAGCGATGTATGGCTCCTCCTCGTACGTTTGTCGGCAGATGGGTCGCGCAGTGTCATCGACGAAACTCCGGCAGTTCGCCAGTGGCGCAAAGCGTTCATGTACGCCCTGAAATCGAAAATCTAGGATGCCATTCTTGCAGCAGCAATAACAGCTGGTAATTTATTGAGTTTCATGAGAAACATATGGACTAGATAACCCCTTACTCAAAGTTACCTTTATTGTTTACACATCTGCCACGGCAAAAGTCGCTAACTGAGACGCGACAACGTGCTTCCAACGTGAATGCAATATCGTGTACGTATCTGCGAATACTTAGCGAAATTCGTAAGACTCAGTCACGGATGACTCATTAAAAACAGCAGGCTACCGAATGTGGTCTCAGTGTGGCCGAAAACAGAGGCTACAATGTTCTACATTACGGAAATATGGCGTCCGCAAGGTTCCTCCAAATCGCACCATCAATTAGGGTATGCAAGCCTACGCAGGCCCATCAGGAGAGATTCTTTTCCAGGACGTCTACAACCTGAATGCTCTCTCGTTTGAGGAATTGAGAGAGCAGACGGCAACTCGTCAGTGTTGCTTTTCAAAGCGTAGCATTCTCCGGAAAACGCCCTTTTCGATGTATCCGACGTTAAGCCATCCTTTGCGAGGCGTATAATGCCGCCACCCACGCTGTCAGTACCTCAGTTCTGGGCACGGCAGAATAAGTCTTCGATACCACTTCAACTTGCATCGTCACACAACAAGTGGTTGCAGAGCAAGCTTGCTGCTTTAAGGGTGAATGTCGGTATATTTAGGGGCCAGAGGTTCCGCGCAATTTAAGATATTAGCTGAGCTCAGGTCGGAGGTCTTTGACCCCTTCCCCCAATATCATGGCTCAATATGCTCACCACTGCGGCGTCCCAAGCGTGGAGCCCAACGCTGCTCTTGTCCCAATCCTAAAGCTCTGATGCTCCTCCCAGTCTAAGAGCAAACAATACAACGCAGCCTGGAGCCCTAATGTCTTGCGAGCCCAACGCTTTAGGGCCTCCAGAACTCTATATTGCATGAATTGAGCGTTGAGATTCGATAATGAATAACTGGGATTACGTACGATTTTGAAGATTCCTTAAAATATTGCGGCGCATTGAAGTCTTACTGCATCCCTATTTGTCATGTGAATACGTGCCCGTAAGGTCCTAATAAAATGGTCAAAATAGCAAACTTGTGTAAGTATTCTACCGAAATACATTATTCGCGACAAAGTATGTTCGCCTCGCCTAGGAATACATCCGCATGTTAAGTGTAATGGGCGCAGAAATTTTCGCGTTCATAGCCTAATTGAAATATATTCTTATGATTACTTAACGCTAGTTTTATCCCGGTGGAAAGGCGTCATACGAGGTTCCTACTTGGTTTCTTTGGTGTCCTCGGTGAGATTGACAAAGCACCTTGTTTTTTATTGGCGGAAATGAGGGGCATTATACGGGTAATGTGTAATAAATGTTAGAAGTGCCGGTGAGTTAATTGTCGTTTTTGCACTAACAACGTACCCAAGTGCTCCGGAGTTGGGTGTTACTATTACATGCAGCATAATCTATAGCGTTCTCTCGAGGCATACGTACAAGTGCCACGACAACCAAATTTCGCAAATATGAGAAAACGCCACGGCAAATATTGGTGCGAAGATGTATGTGTGGGTAAAATGCATGCAGGTAAAATAGAGCCTTTATGAAAATTTTTTATAAAGTGCTCAAGAGCCATTTATATGGCCATTTAGGCTATGTGTCCATTTTAGGTTGTTTCGCATTGTGCCGAGAGAACTCAATGCTACACCAAATTTATATTTGGTTTCAATGAGGGACATTGTATGTGGAGTTTGTAGCAATAGTTTCATTTTTCTGTTTTAATAAGACCTTCGCAAGCAATTACTTAACTCTAGTTTTTCTGTTTTCATGCGCCACACGAGGTTCGTCGTACGTTTCCCCCCAGTGTCCTTGGTAAAGTAAACATGGCAGCTTCTTTATGTTTGGGGAAAGTAAGCGCCAGGTTATGGGTGATGTGTAGAGAGAGAAAAAGAGAGCAGAAAGAAAAAATGCAAGACAGGGAGCTTAACCAAGACTGAGCCCGGTCGACTAGATTGCGCTGGGGGAAAATGCAAAAGGTGAGCAAAAGGTTAAGAGAAGAGAAACCCCGCTGTGCATATCAGCGACGTAGCAGCAGTTTTCTGCTCTGTATCACAGACGGTCCTCAGTGCGGATCATAGACGGTCACTTAATCATGTAGCTTTCAGAAATCGCAGCAACGCTTTTGGGGCTTTTTGTAGCTGCGATATGCGAGGCCATTGTCCCAACATCTTGCCCAAGCTGAAAGGTTTTCTTTCCAACTGATTTAGAACTTGGTAAAGTTGAAATTGATGGAGTTATTTTTTTACCTTTAAAATAAGTGCCCGATCGCTCCAGAGCATTATGAGTGTGTTTTACGAATGATGCCGAATTTAGGCCATTGCCCAAGGCAGAATTAGAAAAAAATTACGGAAAAGAAAACATAGTGGAGGCAAGAAGTATCTGGTTCTCGATCTAGTTTTCTCGAGCCTGGTTAAAGTTTCTACATATTGTTGCTAGAAAACCTAGGTGCTACGTTTCCTTTTAGTAGTGAACAAGGCATCTTTCGTGAACGGCGCGGACACCAGACGGTTGTCTACGGGCCCCAGAGGAGCTACACTGATGAAATACCTCAATACGAAGTGGTCCGCTCGAAATGCACAGATTGGGAAAATTCTACAGGAAGCCAGGCTGCTGCTTGCAAATCTACTGTCAACAAATTACAAGCTTTTCAGCTATTTTGCCTGTTAAAATTATTGCCTAATAATAACGCACCACACAAAAACAAAGTAGAGCCATGTTGATCACCGACAACGAACGCCAGCACACCTCGATCAACCCGGAAGCCGCTGAGCTCGCTTCAACATCTGTGGTTGTTTCGAACGTCATCCGCCTGCCAGAATTTTGGCAGCGGAACCCCTCGAACTGGGTCATCCAAACAAAGGCCCATTTTGAACTCTTGCGGATAGCGTCACAGACCCGCAAGTACTTCCTTGTGGTCGACGTGCTTCCAGCGGCCGTCATGGACGAGATTTCTGACCTTCTCCTTTCATTCATGCACACCCTCCCAGCGTCGCCTCATGATGCAAGCAAGGCCACCATACTGGATCAGGCAGCTACGCCTGAGTGCTCACGAAAACAACAGCTACTCTCATTCGAGCAGCTGATCAATCAACACCCAAACCAGTTACTGCGCTGAATGCTTAACCTTCTCGGCCCACGCGCTTCCACCATGGACAACGCCCTCGTACATGAACAATTTCTTCAGCGCTTGCCCGCGCAAGTCCAGACGTTGCTGGCCACTGCTTCAGCCCAAGATCTGTCAGAGCTCGTTGCATTGGCCGGCAAGGGGATTGAAATTTCCAATCAACTTCCGCTGGTTGCAGCTGTGATGCTGGCATCAGCGTCGCACACTGCGCGTTCTTCACTTCTAAACCCGCCAGAGACAGCGTCGACAACATTCGCCTTCGCTGAGCTGTGCGACAGACTGTATATATACGAGCTTCTGGTTGCGATCACTTGTAGGAGCGTTTCTGTTCGTTCCCGGTGTCATCGCCGATCTTCATTTCGTCAGCGCGGTCCGTCCAGCGAGTGTCAGTGCTACAGTACAGCAGACCAGTCAACCATCTGCTGGTATCACCGCCATTTTGGTGTGTAGATACTTCGCCGCATTCTTCTTTGCACTATGTTGGGAAACCATCCGGCTGACTGCTAACGGCGACGAGTGGTTACGGCCACAGCCCATGTCGCCTCTTCTACGTCATCGATAAGGCAACGCTTTTTGACCTACACGGGTGCACAGGTCACGATTCTATCTGCTACGCTCCCTTTTATACTTGCAAGCCGTGAATGGAACACGAATTCCGGTATTTCGACCACGCTCGCTCACACTTAACCTGGGCCTGCGAAGAGCTTTCCGATGGTTGTGCATGGTTGCCGACATCAGTTCTGCCATTATCAGCGCTCATTTCCTCACCGACCATGGCCTCATTGTAGACGTCAAACCACAACCTCTCCTGGACGCGACAACCTATCTCTCTGTGCAAAGCATTGCTGCGCTGAAAACCATAGATTTAGCGTTCTCTTGCGCTACGGTTTCCTGTGGACCCTTCCGTGTTTTGTTACGAGAATTTTCCGACCACACTACATCGTCCAACTGGAAAAAAACCTGTCTGCCACGACGTGCGACACCACATTATCACTACCGCGCCTTCTGCACTCTTCCAGTCACGTCGACTTGCTCCATACAAGCTCAAAGTTGCACGTGCCGAGTTCGAGAACAGGTTGGATCCAATTTGGCATTATTCAGCCGTCCACCAGTAACCGGGCAGCTACACTTCACGTGGTGCTTAAAAAATCGGGTGACTAGAGAGACGCAAGTCCACATACATCTTGGACGTTCATGGAAAATCTGACTCCATCGCACTTGACCGGCTGAAGCCAGTCACATCCCTTAATTCAGCCCCAGCCGTCTCCTTTCTGGTCGGTGCTCACGCTACATCACTCCGCTGAGTTTCGTGGACCTGCTGATATCGTTTCCAGATCATGCTGCTGTGTAGACGAGGAGCTATGTAGCGCTAGCGACATAAACATGATCGCCCTAAGAAAGAAGACGAGGCCAAGCTATGCTACGAGCAGCGCGGGAGCTTCGTTGGCTGGGAACGGAAAAAATAAAAATTCGGCGCCCTGCCACTCTGTGAAGAAGGATGACCAGCGAAGCTGTAAGTGTGGGCCCCTTACTGGCGAACTGAGCCTCCACCGCTGGTAGGTCCGACATTACACATTCTTCGGCTTCGGCCATCGTACAAGTAGTGCTTAACGTCTGCTTCAACTCCACCGCGGGTCGGCCCGGAATTGCACTATCTTCGGGACCTGTCCACGTATGGGGAGTGCTTAAGGCCTGTTTCACCTCCATCACGAGTCGGCCCTGCATTGCACAATCCTCGGGGTCGGCCAAGGTATGGGCAGTGCTTAACGCCTGCTTCACCTCTGCCGCGGATCGCCCTGGCATTGCACTACTTCGGTATCAGCCCACGTACGGGGATTGCTTAACACCTGCTTCACCTTCGCCAGGGGTCGGCCCGGCATTGCCGCTATCTTCGGGACCAGCCTACGTATAGAATAGTTGTAGAATAGATGGCCTATGTCCACGACGACTACATCCGCCAGAACCTAGCCATAAACTGCTTCGCTGCAAAATATCAATTGAGTTTGAGCTCCGGTGCTGGAATAACGTATCGTTTTCATTTTCTCATGTGCTCCACAAGCACAATGCCTCTGCACATCGACCCATGATGTCGTGCTGCCATGCCCGACTTCCATAGCATCTAACAGGGATCATGCCGAGTAAGCCGCGGTCATTTTGACGTCACCGCTTTCATCATGCCGGGCTTGGCACTGGACATGTTGGTCCAAGTAGCATAGCGCAATGAAGAAGAGTGCCCAGGCCTGCTGTTTAGGAGGCGTTCGCCGAGGCAGGCGGTTCGAGGAACGCCACCGATGCAAGTTGAGAGTGCTGTCGCTGATGCACAGGAAACGGCAAAGGAGATGATGTGGGTTTTACATCATGTCTTCTGTTTTGGCACGGGTGATTCAAATTGAGGAGCGGCACTGGGAATTTTGGTAGCAACAATGTTGTATATTGCCACGCGGAAAACGATGATAGACTTCTAGACAAATAAGCTGCATATCTAACTTAAATTAATACTGTTTTAGGAGTACTTTAATGCGATTAGCTGTAAAGTGATATAACGTCATATGGTATTGCAACCACAGACACCGCGTAATGTATAAGGCGTGTAATGCAGCCGGGCTCCTCTCTCGTGCTTTCCTCAGGACATGCCGGGACACCTAGCAGCGCCTCCACCTAATACGCGTGTGGCCTCGGAAGTGCGTGGCGTGCCGATGCCACCGAGCAATGGCAATGGCTGAATGGCTGCCAGTGCGCATTCCTTGCGCAACGCTAGTGTCGGGTTGTTGTGCTTGTGAATGAATACTGGAAGTGCAGGGCAAGAGGAAGACATCGACGCGCAGGACAAGTGCTAACTCGCAACCAAATTTTATTTTGATGAATACACCGATGTTAGGATGAATAGTTGGGCGTGTTGTTTTCGGAATACACCGAAGACCAGGATCGCGCAAGCGCTCTGTCCATCAAGCCAATCAATGCGTCATATCAAAGAACATGCCTGAGGAACCTTGCTTGCTGTGCTTGACGAATCCGTGAGATGAGGGTTCGGTTTCGGCCAGCGCCGGAGAATCTTCAAAGGTTTTGATGTAATGACGACTGCAAGATGACCACGGTATCAAGAGGACAAAATGACGACGAAACAATAGCGATCGATGGAGTGAAGACGCTGGTATGATAGCGCAAGCATGAAAACGAAGGAATGATCACGACGGAATGAAGACGACGCGTGGCGGCGCGCGGCGACGTATTACGTCACGTCAGCTATTACGTAGACCACCTGCCAGCCGGGTCGGCATCGGTTTGTACTATAGATAGCTCACACATGACGTAACGGGTGCTTATTGTCGCCGTGCTAATGCCCGATCATGGCAGCCACAATGACGTCACTGCAACGAATGACCAAGTGTAAATTATTTTAATTTGTAACGGCGACCATTTTTCAACGAATTATCTCCGTTATCAATTTGTCCCTCGGTGGAAGACACGCCTGTCTAGTTGCCAGGCTGCCGCTTTTCTTGCTTACGCAGCTTCTCGGCATGCTGGTAGCAGAAGGTTGCAGAACCGATTACGTCAATGGAAACCATCTATATCCAGTGCAGGTTTGCACTATGTCGGAGGCTAAAACATTGTGCAATACAGATGCTGAAGATACTGCCCATAAAGTAAGGGTAAGGATGAGATAAATATTCACTGTATATTGAATAATAATAGCCAAAGAAGACTGTTGATCATTTGGCTCGGCGAATAATGTCGCAAAAGTGTTGAAAGTCGGCAAGGACGCATCTTTGTCATGCACTCTTTGGATATTGTAGTCAGTAAAAGAGATACAGAAATCTCCGGAAACGTTTTTCCACAGTGAACGCGTCCGTCGAGTTATTGCTGTTTTGGCTCAACAGGAAGCCAGCGCTGGCCAAGAGGCGCTACGGCAATTTGACTGTCCTACAGCAATATACTGAGGCCATCCGCTGGAGACGCCAAGGAAATGATATACCGTAATCAAACGCACGCCCAGTCAACGTTTGATACCATCCAGTGCATCTGACCAAGTTTTCTCCGCATAGGTTGTCCTTTTGAGGAGTGCGTGCGCTCTGCAGGTTCTAGCACGCCGTTGCCCAGTAAGGTCAGCTGCTGCGAACATGTTCCTTAAGACTTGCATCAAATTTGCTAACGCGAAATGAGAGCATGTAATACTACCATAAACTGTTTCCAACGCTCGCTAGGCAGTGCGTAATAGCGCTGGTTTGGCGACGCGCAATTTCGAAATATTAGGTGCTGTTGCCCTTTTGTTGTCGCACCAGACTAGTTCTCGCATCAGCAACTTCATGAAAGTAGTTTCCGCGGCGATAACAACAGTTTCCTCGAAATAATTAAAGCGTACGGGCACCGGAAACACCATAGGCCATTGTGGAATCAAAGTGACGGCGCATGCGAGGGGCGCATGCGATAACACTGGCTCAATGAGTTGGACATAGTCTAGCCACGTCATTAACATCATGGCTAGTTACAACAGCGTACTGAAAACAAAGACGAAGTAAAACGCAAACACAACTGCGCTTGTGTTGTGTCGACGTCTTTTTTTTTTTATTGATATGATATAAGGATAATTGGCGCACAATTTAGGCGCCGGCTACTCCTTATCTCTTGAGTGGCTCCGTCATACATCATACAGGGTTCAATATTACATATCAAATACTCTTCTCACACAAGCACCAGTACTTATCACGCAACGTTTCCACAGGAATACTATCCCGTAAGGAACACATGGCGTATACAATATACAAAGTAAATGTCTCCACACTTATGTACATAAAAGTCTCAAAAGTACAAACGATACTGTCGCCTAATAACACATTGTCTAGTCAGCGGGTGGTACATACATCGTCTAAATGCATTATCACATACAGTCACAACAGAACAGTCAACAAAACATAATTCACAAACAGATGCATATATACAGTGACATTGAAATGAAGGGAACAATGAAAGCGCTAATAACGTCCAAGAATGCCGCTGTTTTCAAGAAAATTCCTTAGTGCTTTTAAAGCGCTCTTCTGCAGGGCCGTTGTTGGCCAAGGGCCCAAAAGTTTCTTTAAACTGAAAGGTCTGCGGCCTAATTTAATTAGCTCTGATTTAAGTCGGCATCTTGGTGTGCCATGATGTGGGTAATCTAGAAGGAGGTGATATATATCCTCGTCTACAAATCCACAATCACATTCGGGGGTTTCCGCTCGGTCAATTCTGTGTAAGAAATGCTTTGTGTAGGCAGTGCCTAGCCTTAATCGATGAATAAGGGTTTCCATAGTTCTATCTAATGACAATGAAAATTTGAATTCAATAAATGGATCAATATGGTATAAGTCCGAGCTCTTAGAATTCTGGTCAAACCAAGTGTTTCTAGACATTTTGAAAGACGTTGTCTTTATAATGCACCGTAATTCATTCGTTGATATTGGGAGCGGAACCGTATCATCTTTGAGGTGCGCTTGTCGTGCTGCTTCATTGGCTGCTGTGTTGCCAGGAATGTAGCAATGCCATAGTATCCACTGGAATGCTATTGTATGTTTCGCTTAGCTTGCCTTTGTGATGTTTTTAAGTGTTTCATACATTATACTGTCGCTGAATGTTTTCCCCTTTGTGCTGCAGAGTGATGTTAGAGCCGCCTGTGAATCGCTGAAAATTACCAATTTTTGCGCATCTCTTACTGACAATATAAATTTTATCGCACATAGGATTGCGAACAGTTCAGCCGTTGTGGACGAAATCGCACGAGATAACTTAAATGAATCTTGTTTGTTGAGGTGCGGTATAATGAATGATGAAGTTGAAGAGGTTGCTGTACTGGAGCCGTCTGTATAGACGTGTGTGTATCTTGAATACCGCATATATATCTGGTAAAGTGCTAGTTGTTGAGCAGCTTGAATGAACATGTCTCTTTTTCTGAATATCCCATCTACTGACAATTCGATTTTTGGAAATGTAAGCAGCCATGGAGGATATTCGATGTCATAGTTCCAAAATTCATTTCTTGGCAATATGTGAAGATTTTCTTGAATTTCTATATGAACATAACTTCCCTCTCGTTTCATTATGTCTAGAGCCAATGGGTTGTTCTTATGCTGTGTTTGAAGACGGAAATAATGCCGGCATGTTTCTGTAGTTCGCATAACTGGAAATGGTGATTGGCGAGCCTCAGCAATTACAAGAGAACTAGAACTCGCTCGTGGAACTTCTAGACATAGGCGTAGTCCTCTATCTAAAAGTCTTTGAAGCCGCTCTTCTGACGTGTGGGAAAGTCCGTGTAAGATGGGCGCGGAATACGCAATTTTTTGTCGTATTAATGCATTGTAGACAGTCAGCATGGACGATACTGATCCGCCCCATGATGTGCCTGCAAGTCTGCGAAGTACAGTAACTATGGCATTGACCTCGCTTTCGAGTTTTTTTATGTGGAACGCCCAGGATAGCTGCCTATCAAGTATTATGCCAAGAAATCGATGCTGTGTGACAATCATTAGAGGGTGTCCTTCCAGATTAAGAGTGAAATTTTTTAACTGCCTCCGGGTGAAGGGCAATACAGCTGTCTTGGCGTGTGATAGTACCATTCCTCTCTCTCTCTCTCTCTCTCTCTCTCTCAAAAATTGGTTGATGATATTTATGCCGTCTTGCAATGTCATCTGAAGTAGTTGAGCATTAGACCCAGATGTCCAAATACACACATCATCTGCATACAGTGAAAACTTTAACTGTGATGGCAGCCTTCTTGTTAAATCAGCCATGATGCAGTTAAAGATGAAGGGGCTGAGTACGCTTCCCTGTGGCACTCCCTGTTTGACAACATGTTCAGCACTCTTTCCTTCACTCGTCTGAACAAATATTTTGCGACCTGATAGAAATTCAGAAATCCATTGCAAGGACCTGCCAGACAGACCGAGTTCCAACATGCTTAGCAGAATATGAACGTGACTAACAGTGTCAAATGCCCTCTTGATGTCTAGGAATACTGCTATAGTCATGTTTCCACGTGCACGCTCGTGCTCCACACAGGTCACTATATCTAATATTGCATCCATTGTGCATATGTGTTTTCTAAAACCTAAGTGGTTGGACAACACATTCGTTTCATTACACCACCATTGAAGTCGCGCGTCAATCATTTTCGCCATTACTTTGCATAAACAAATTGTCAAACTAACTGGGCGGGAGGATTCAAGGCACAAGGGCGTCTTACCAGGTTTTAAAATTGGTATGATTCGAGCGACATTCCAAGAGTCAGGTACAGTTTCCTCTATCCACAAGTTATTATAGATGTCTAAGAGAGCATTTGTACCTGTCGGTCCGAGGTTTCTTAGCCTATTGTACGTGATGCCGTCCGGCCCAGCAGCGGACTTTTGGCGACAAGATGCAGTTGCACATTGCAGCTCGCTTAATGTGAAAGTATGATCTAATTGAGGATGTTGGGCCCAGTAGCAAGCAGTAATTTTTCGCTTAGCCAACACTACTGAAATATCCAATTCTGCACATTGCGATGAAAAAGCAGGTCTGGAAATAAGCTCACAAAATTCATCTGCAACTATTATTTCACGCGGGTCCCGAGCTACAGCGAGAGCACGAAATGGGAAGCTCTGTGTTACAGGTTCGCTTAATGAACGAATTACTAGAAAAATTCGTGGGACAGACGTGTGAGGAGACAGCGTGCCGCAGAACTCGCGCCAGCGCCGTTTGCCTAAATTTTCCATTCGTCTGCGCATTACATTGTCTATTTTCTGAGCGTTTCTGCATGCTTCAAAACTTCCGCTCCGTCGGTAAGCTCTTTCGGATCGGCGTCGGATGGCTCTTAGGTTTTCATACTCTCCGTCAACTGCAGCATAATATTTTGGAATTAGGACCTTCATTGTGCATATGTTCATATTATCCTGCAAAAATTCTGTAAAGATTTCCACTGTTGCATGTTGAATAATTTGATCCGTTAGGCGGTACCGAAACGCTTGCCAGTTGGTTATTCTGCTGTAACGCCTGATCTCATAGTGCATGCTAGGGTGATTGACAAGGATGGGAAAATGATCACTTCCACGCGTTTCCATATCTGTTGTCCATCCCACACCATTCACTAGATCATGTGAACACAGGGTAACATCTATGCAGCTTGAGTAATTATATCCACGAAGGAATGTTGGCGACCCATCGTTTAAAACAGTCAAGTTGCATTTATCTATGGCGCACTCAATAACGTTACCCCGTGCATCACAATGATCACTATCCCAGATGGTGTTGTGTGTATTGAAGTCGCCACATATAAATACATTAGAATGAGCTATTTTGAAGATATCCACTAGCGCTTCTACTGAAATTCGGTTTGAATGTTGTAGATATAGATTAATCACTGTTATACAGAGCTTGCCAAAGGATACTTTACATGCGATGAATTCCGGGAAGTCTGAATCACTGGACTATATTTGATAAGATGGTAGGTCCTTTCTGACACCCAGGAGCACTCTGCTAACAGCACCTTGACGAGGAGTCTTGTAGATCACATAATTCGAGAGGTGAAAGCCGTCATTGATTCCCGCCTCTTGAATGCAAAGTATTGGGAAGTTGTATTGCACAAGCAGTTTACGAAAGTCAGCACAGTTCCTTCGATGGCTGTTGGCATTCCACTGAGATATGGATACATTTTTGTAGCGGTTATTCATGTACTGCCTGCCGTAGTTTCGGCCCGGATTGTTGACACAATAGTGCTTCTAGAGGCAACAAGGCTTTCACTTCTGGCAGGTTGTTTGCTTCCGGCAGAGCAGATAGGATTGCCTTGAGAGCTGCGAAAAGCATTGGCAAAATCAGTTGTGTCACCGATGCTGTGGTATGTTCGCTATTGGCTGGTGTTACTTCTGGAGTAGATGCGTAAGGTCGCTGAGAGAAATGTGTGCGAATACTGGAGCTTTCTTCTGTATTACTTTCTGCCTGTTGTCGACTGGGTTTCCGTAGAACTAATGCATAAGACTGGACGCTTGACTGTGATCCTCTTGATTGGTCTCTTGATTGCATTGTTGGTTGTTTTATAGAGAAGGGATAGCTTGTTGGTGCTCTTGGCTGTGGTGGTTCCGGTGCTCGCTGAGGTGGGTGATCTGGCACTGGATGAACAATCTCAAGGTTTGGTGCGGGTTCATTGCATCGCGGCTGTCTTCCATGGATTAGTTCATGTCGACGCATTTGTGCCGCTGCCTTTTTCTGAGGGCAGCCTGAGAAGGAGGCTACATGATTCCCCGCACAGTTTGCACACTTAGGTTGAAGAAGTGACTAGCACTCCTTGTGGTCATGATCTTCTGAGCAGATTTTGCATCGACGTGTGCTGCGGCATGTTCTCGCCATGTGCCCAAATCTCTGGCAATTATAGCAGCGACGTGCTGGTGCTAGGTATTCCTCGACAGAGTGACTGGTGAAACCCAAGTAAACTCTTTCTGGAATAGGGCGATCGTCTCTGAAAGTCAGAATTACCGTGTGAAGTGGATGTGACTTTACTGCTCCATCTTCTTGGAGGGAATACCTTATCTCTCTGCGTGCCGATGCAACTCTTGCGTCTTTCAAGAAGTCTAGGAGTTGTTCATCTGTATACTGCAGAGGCACATGTTTTACTTTTACAACGTTTCGCGTGTATGACTCTGGGATGAAGGGCCTGACATCTAGGCCGCCTACACATGTGAGCACCAAAAGGCGTTTCGCCGATGCTAAGGAAGCAACGCTGACACTGAAACTTCCGTCTCTGGTCGTCCTGAAAGACTGTACTTTTTCTTTGGCAGCGGAAACTATTTCGGCAGACACTCGGTTTGGGTTTACTTGCCAAAAAGTAGTACCTTCACTTGTTGGGCGAAAGACAACCGGAATGCCTTCGGCTCGCTTTTTCTTATACGTGACCAAAGTAAATGGTGCATCTTCACCCATCTCTTCTTCATCACTTAGCTCATAATTTGATGTTGTATCATCGTACTTGCTGTCTTCTAGGCGAGGTTTCTTGCTTTCGGCTTCACCGTCAGCCATTATTCTTGAATTCTCTGAAGTTGATTCCGAGTTATGGAGAAAGCAAACGTACCGGCTCTATGAAGCTTTGTGACGCTTGCAAGGCCCCAGGCTTTTCATTACGGCCCGTAGCATCATTCATATGGCTTGTAACGTTTGGACGAGCAAAGGCCTCGTGACGATGTTCTCGGCCTCCGACCACCGTAGCGGCAGGGTAATAGCCAGGTCCTCAAAAAAGAAATGGCGTGCCTGTAAGGCGCCTGGCTCGTTGAATCTTCACCCGACGGCTTGTTAATCAATCGTCGTCAATGGTAACCGTAAATGTCCAAAAAAAAAAAAACAGAAAACTCAGAGCACCACATAAAAACAGCGACCGAACAGATGCACTTCTTCTTCTTTCCTCCTTTCTCTTCTCTTTCAGTGAGCCGTTGCTTACTTCCCATGAATCAGTACCGACTCGCCAAATTTTCTGTCCTTTCATTAACTTCGGTGACAGGCTAGGTGTACACCGTTATTGGTGTCAGTTGAGTGTTGACCTAATCACTAAATCGAAGCTCTTCAAATAAAGAGTTCGATCATGCTGCTGATGTTTTTGATATGAACTTTTTGATGTGCACCGTTACAGCAGTAGACATATGTGCATCGTTAAGCTTTCTAAATACGAATTTCCAAAGATTTTTGCTCCATAACTGACGATAATATACCGGAATTTCGTTGAATTTTAGTATGCTTCATTTTGCTTCCCACTTACCAAGCCAGTGATATAACATGATCCCACACTGTCCAGGATAGCTGTATCGCCATAGTTTCTTTGTGACATTACCGATCACTGAAAAATATAGAAGCGAAACAACATAAGCCCAAAAGCAAGAAGGGTGGGCAGTGCATATGGTAGGCGGATTACTATGCGGCGTATGCTACAGCAGTGGCTGTTGTAGGATCACTACCCAGGCCATTTCAATGTTCCACGCAGAATTGGCAAAGGATTTTGCCAGTTTAAAAAGAAACTAAGAAAAATGCATAGTGCTCCCAGTGAATCAGATCTTAGGTACGAGAGAGCAACAGTCAAAGGCTTTCTATCTCAGCCACTACCTCCCCGCTACCAAAGCGAAAAATATTGCACCTGAAGAGAGTGGCCGGGCTCCTCGCAATGTTTTGCGGACGCAACGCTTTCCAGCTTACCTATTCCGGCACCGAGATGAAAGAACTTAAAGTTATCAATAAAATTTCAAAAGTAAGACAGTAGACACAAAGACCAAATAGGTTGTTTCTTCTCTTGACCACCGAGTAACGCAACCTCCAAGGCACAAAACCACCGCCTCATTATCATTATCATCATGACGTTTTCTTCTTCTTTACGGCAAGAAACTGCTTCACGCACATCTGCGAATATTTGCTCCAAGTCTTAGAGAATGAAACTTGACGAAACTGGGCGCGGCTTAGTGCGCCTAATATGTGCGCCGTAACGTCCCGCACAGGCGCTTACATTTAACGTACGTCAGATAACAAACGTATTCTAAAACTGTGTAATGATTTTTCAAACCGATGCGAAATGAAACCCAGCAAACGAGCCTGTGTATATTATTACATCAGCTGTAATCTCAGCGCTTCACAATTTGTGCGAAATTGAATTGTGTTATTTCTTTTCATCCAAGTCTTGAATGTTTGTATTCAAGCTGCTTTTACTCAAGGTATCTGGTAATCTAGACGAAGAGAAAGCATGCTCTGATATCATAGGATATACTCAGATTCCCAATCCTAGAAAAACTTTCGCAATAAAGATTAAAAAAGATGCATATCCAACGCACATGTCGGAATCTATGTAAAACGAAGCTTAAGTACAGCGTGTGGCAAGCGAAGCGCAAGTACCACGGACAGATGGAGAGCACAGCACATGCGCTAATTTCAACAATTTAATTCTTTGAAACAGTTGGGTGTATATACATACACGTGACTCAAGTGGTTCCGAGGCATGCGCGGATTAATGAACATTTTGAAAAGATAACTCTCTTTGAAATGCTCCCGTTTCGATCCAATTTTTTGCGGCAACGTACATGCTGCGCGGCGATTTCTTTTTGGAATTTAAAGAAAGCCCACGAAATATGAAATAAAACCACGTGAATGCGCTCATGCGCTATCGTATTGCAGCGCTCTCAACCGCGCTTCGTGCAAAAGAACCGTGGCATCCGTTTCACATTGCGGCAGCAACATTGGCGGTAGAACACGGAATGGTAGCGCCGTCGTCCCTGGTAAGCGATAGGATCGGCGCACGGTTTAGAGCGCAGCAATACGAAAGCGCACGAGCGTAATCAGGTTGTTTTATTTCATATCTCGCGGGCTTTTTTTAAACGCCTCAAAAAATTGTAGCGCGGCATGTACTTTGCGACAAAAAATATGATCGGTCGTTTCTGAACACCCCCTCTACAAGGCAACGAAACACACTTGGCCCTAAAGTGAATACCAAAAGTGTTGCCTAGTTCATCTTAGTTAATGAACCACTTAAAGGGAATATAAAACATTCTTCTAAGGAGCACGACATGACGGAAAACCAAATGCCGTTGATTTCATTCATCTGCAGCTAACCAATTATTTAAAATCCAAGGTGTAATTTGCTTGAAACACCCTGTATACACAGAGAAGTGACACATACGTGGCTTAGAAGACTTTCGCGGACTAATGAGCATTTAATAAAGATAACTAATTTTCTGGCAGAGATATGGAAGGGGTCCTTAAACGCTGAAAATCGATATTATCAACTTTTGCAGATTCAACAATCAGTCTAGTTAGAACATCATTATTTCTTATCAGACCACAGCGCAACACTGAAAAGGCAGACGACACCCACACGTGCTGCAGTGCAGTGCTAGACAAACCATCTGTGTTTTCAAACTCTTACCTTTACGTTTACTAAGGGCAAAGGACCTGTTTCTTTTCAATTATGCAAGCTTCGTATAAATATTTTTTCACGTGGAGCGTATTGGCTGAGGAATAGAAGTCACTGAAGAGCGTGCATACTGACAAGAACCGGTAATACACAAGTGATGAACCTAAACTGAGGTAGTACTTGACGGCACGGTACACCAGAACTTTCGCGCAAGCATGGAGCATCTTTCGTAAATAAAATTTTGCAACATTGTGTTTGAACTCACCAGGCCAATCTGTTACATTCATGTAGGGACCTGGGTCTTCGGTTCCATTTCCGAGTTTTGCATGAAGATCGTGGCTCCTCTTTCTACAGATGGAATGGTAGGGTTAAGAGAAAAAGTAGATTTTTCGTATTCATAAAGCTAAAATATTATGCACAGCATGCGGAATGGGGCAGTGCAATGGCAAGTGTAGATGACTGCACCAAGCCTACTAAAAACGCCGTCATAGCCATGCACCATGATATTTAAAGAAGGGAGGTGTTCTGTTTACCTAATGTTATAAGTGTTCGGGGTGCTGCATTTACTTGTTTCCAAGAATACCGTGACCTGCTGCACATAGTTTATTTATTTTATCACGTGTTTCTTTAGCTGTTACTAACATAATCTCACTGAACGGGCTGATGCAGCGCAATGCGTCCACCTGACGCCCTCCTGCACATTTACTCATATTCACCCACGTACTTTTCCTTGTGGTCTAACATGTCAAACCTGCATTCATTTTTGGCAACGATAAAAACACAACACGTCTTGCTGTTCTGCGTGCACTTTAAGTCAATGAAATCACGTTTGCTTCGTGTTTCCGCTCACATACCTTACTATGGATAAGGTTGACAAAGCAGAGCTTTGCTCTCTACAGAGGACAATGAATGACATAGAAACAAACAAACAACAGTATAGAAGACCTGGAGAAATATTTGGGAAATTCTGATTAAGAAATCCTAAAATGATATGCATATGTTGGAGCGTTTCCAGCCCTCATTGTACAAATTGCACCGTAAAATTGCGCATTTAGATGCTATTTTCAATCTTTTAATGTAGCTAGTTGACGCACATTATCCAGAAAACTTCTCGCCAGGTTGCAGAGAAACTCTAACAGCTTAAATGGTATGTTGCATTGCCAGCTATATATACTGTTAAGGCGCAACCAAGAGCGGCGCCAATCAGAAGTCGATTTAACGTGTGTAGGTTTTAGCACGCAATTATTGGCCATCCCCCAGTGTGGGTATGAGCCATATGATGCCATCATCATCATCATCACCATCATCATCATCATCACCAGGTCGAATTGGTCTCGACAGCCGTCTTGTTTATGCATTGTTGTCTCTCTTGCAAATATTTTAGATACATAGTTATTCGTGAGAGGTGAGGGGTACCCACAAGAAACAACAACCTGGCTCCACAGTGTTCGCCACATCGGAAGGAAGGAAGGAAGGAAAAAGTGGAGAAGGAAGGCAGGGAGGTTAACCAGTTTTGCCTAATCGGACTTTACAACAAGACTGGCTAAGCAGGGCCCGACAGGGTGCGGCCAACATCAACGCCTACAACCTCGACAATTCTATTGACTCAGCCGCGGGATCCAGGTACGTTCTGCGGCACCGACCACCTCGACATGGAAGACTGGATCCCCACGTATGAGCGTGTAGGTGCCCATAATAAATGGCATCCGGCGATTATATTGGTTAACTTGGTGTTCTATCCACAAGGCACGGCGAAGGTGTGGTATGAAAACCACGAGGAAGAGCTTCACGACTGGTACACGTCCAAACAGAAGCTGAGTGACTTGTTCGGCCGTCCCGCGGGGCGGAAGAGCACTGCTAAGTACTAGCGACCCGTGCCTAGACGTCCACAGAGTCATACGTTTCTTACACACAGAACGCGCTGGCTCTATGCCATAAAGCCGACAGCCATACGGCGGAGTCAGAGAAGGTTGCGCATTTACTGAAGAGGATCGCTGACGATGCTTTCAACCTGCTCATCTGCAAAAATTGTGAAACAGTATGGGACACCAGAAAACAGTGTTAATGTTTTGAGCAGGCGAAGAGCCGCCACATTGCAACGCCGTTCGCACGTCGGCCGAACAGAGCCGCGTCATCTACTTATGACGACAGGCTAGAAGTGCAGCGACCATCATCATAAGATGACCTGAGGCCAATAGGGCGGCGAGAACTTGAAGTCATTTCTCCTTCAGCCTTTTTTTCTCTCCCCAATGTCAGTCGAACAGCTTGTCTACAGCATCATTTGTGCAGGCAATTGTCCGCGAAGAAATAGATAATCTTGGAGCTCATTCTGTATGTGCCGTTTCCGCTTCACAGCTGTCCATGCTCCAGGTTCATCGATTGGTCCACCATATCCTGCACGCTATCGAAACCTAGCCGAGTGGCAAACCTCTGATGATCGGCCAATCTTTTTTGCCTGGCGCCGTATCGGCCACGTAGCTCGCTATTGTAACAACCGTGCTGTCTCCTCCCCTTTGCGACCGCCATTCGCCAGTTGTTTCTCCCCGAACAGAGCGAGCATCGTTATCAGCCTCCACTGGCACTGCAAAAGCCAAAGAATGACGCTCCTGCTCCTTAGAACAGTCCCTCGTCGTCATTCCGACGTCACCAGTGCCATTCGCCACCAGCTCGTCGACCATTGTCCCTATCCCCGCAGGCTCGTAGCCCATCGTCCCTGATGGAGCCCCGACGCCTGTCTCCGGAAAACTAAGCTATGCAGCTCCCAGAGGTGACGCTGCATTGAAGACTTGACCAGAAACCCTCTGGTCACTTTGCCAACCCAACAGAACTTGGACGTTTTAGTCGATGGCGTCAGTGTCCCAGCACTCACTGACACAGGCGTGCACGTATCCATGATGAGCGCGCAATTGGGCCGACACCTGAACACAGTTTTCACACCCGCTGCATCATGCACCCTCCGTGTCGCCGACGGAGGAACGACTACCGTGTTTGGTATGTTCACCGCTCGCATTGGCATCGCGGGGCGCCTAACGACTGTTTTATTTGCTGTTTTAGAACAGCGCCCCTACGACGTTATACTCCGCTTAGATTTTTTATCGTCCCATTCCGTCCTCGTTGATTCCGCGCCTAGAGTCATTCAGCTTGAACTAATCCACGGCTGCTATAGTCGACCAGTCACACAACCACGGTTATGCTCTCCCGAAGAAATCCGTCTGTCGCCTCCAGCCACTACGTACGTCACCCTACTGTCGTTCCCATCAGTTCCTGACGGCATCTATGTACTTTGCCCCACCGTTGACATACAGTTGGAAAGAAATTTGGACGTTCCCCCTACCATGCTCACTATTACAGGCAATTAGACTACACTCCCTCTCCTTAATTTTAACTGCTCGACTCAAATTCTTCACAGATGCATGTGTTTCGGCGACATCTCGCCTGCGAACGATTGCAAGATATCGGCTCGTGACGCCGACATTCCCTCCCGCTCTACAGGAACCTCCGATTCACCGACTCTCACAGACGAACTTAGCAAGATGATTACACCTGATCTTCCTGCACAAGTTGCTGATCTGCGCCATCTCTTGGAGACGTACCGCGACGTTTTTTACCTTGACGGCGTCCATTTAGCCCAGACATCAGGGGTCACCCATCGTATTTGCCCCGGAGACGCCATTCCGATACGCCGCCACCTATACCGTGCTTTACATGCTGAATAAGTGATACAATGAGAAGCCGATAAGTTGTTGACTAAAAGTGTTATCGAGCTATCATGCAGTGTTGTGCCATACTACGAGCACCACGTGGCTTCCACGAGGCGACGGGAGCTCCCACTTCTCCGCGACGAATCGAAAATTCGACACGGGAAGTGATTTCAAGAAGCGCCCAGCCATATCCGCGGCGCTCTGCCATCTCCGCGACGAATCAATAATTCCACGCGAACTACGTCATCACCCTGCCCTGCCTGGTTCCTGCGGACGAGAACGCGCCCAAAGTGGTTCCTGCCGACAAGAACTCGCCCAAACTGGTTCCTGCCGACGAGAGGTCGCCGAAGGGATCTAGGGGAGAACCGGCAAATGGTGAGAAGCGAGAGTCGCTTCCAACCGCGCAATCGGTCTGATGCGTCCTACTGCTACCTGTACGCTATCATCCACTATCTGTAAATATTGTACAAAGTTTTTCGTTTCTTCGTCTGCGGAAAGAGCCCGTTTTTCGTCCTCCACCCCGAAGTCGTAACAGCAGTCTGTAGGAATCTTCTGTTCTCCTTGCCAAAAAGAAGGACGGCAGCTGGCGCTTTTGTGTGGATTACAGACACATCAACAAAACTGATGACGCCTTGGACTGCTTACACGGAGCCAAGTACTCTTTATCGATAGACCTCCGATCAGGCTATGGGCAAATCTCGGTAGATGACATGGACACTGAGAAAACTGTCTTCGTAACACCTGACGGCGTCTGCCAATTGAAAGCTATGCCCTCAGCCTTTGTAATGCCCCGGCTAATTTCGAAATAATCATATACTTCTTACTTTGCGGCAATAAATGATACCCATGCCTGTGTTATCTAGACTATGTTATCTAGACGATTTAGGCTTGGCAGCTGTATCACAGCGCACAGGAGTAACCCGCTTGTCTTTGCCATGCAGGTGTTCGCGCTTGCTATCTCGCAAGTGCTCTTGCCTGCATTATCTTCGGCCACTACGGAGACAACATCGATATACCAGTCCTAAGGAAACGGAAACGTAATGGACCCTTTCCACACAGCAATGACCCGCACCTTACCCGACCAGATGGCGCTGACCTTAGAACACTGTGAGCTGATTTCACTTTGCGAGGCCGCATCTCCTGGAACATCAGTCAGCCTTTCACCTACGAAAGAACTGCGACCAACTGCGGCACTTTGTGGGTTTGGCTGCTGTATCACAGCGCAGAGCAGTAACAGGATCGGCTTTGCCATGCAGGTTAGTAAGCCGTGAACTCTTCTCGCGAAGAAATGGAGTAATTATTTTTTACTACAGCTGCCGAGCCCATAATAATGTCTTCTCATTGTTGCTGAGTGTATAGACGTCGTTCATTTCTCGCTCATGCAGTGAGGTGACGTTGAAACCAATCCGGGTCCTGAGACCACCGCTATACTCCCTGAAATGCAAAAAATAGCTGGCTAATGAAATTATTCTCAGAAGTAAAAAACCTCCAAAACAACTAACTACAGATCATACTATCGCCCACTTGAGCCAGCGAATGAACGTTGTAGAAAAACATTGTCAAAGCCTTGTATTGCTTCGCACAGACATTGACAATATACGAGCGAACACTAGCTCAACATGTTTGTGACCTCCAGGCGCGTCATGACGCGGGGGTGGAGTATTTGTGGCAGTGAATAAGCGACTACCATGTTCAGTATTTCATATCGATTCAGATATCGAGATGGTATGGGTAGTTTTCCGCGCTGCAGCGCGCGCGGACGGTACTTTTAGGCGTCTGCTTTAGGCAGCCTCAAACTAACCCCAACTTAACAATATTTTAAGCACCCTTACTGGAGCACGTCAGAATGCAGACGTCGTTCTGTTTCGCAATTTTAATTATCCTAGTATGGTTTGGGGTAACTACTTAACTCTAACAAGCAACCCCTAAACAACCAATTTCATTGATGTCTCTTAACTTTAACCTCTCGCAGCTAATACCTGAACAGACGCGCGTTACGCAGAAGTCGGCAAACATTTTAGACTTGATACCAACAATCCCGACAGCAACATATCTCAGGGAAATAAGCGACCCCAAGGTTATTCATGCAACTTTTAACTTCGTTAGGCTAACACATGAAAGTTATAAAAAAACCGTTCGTCTTTACGGCAAGGATAATTACGAAGCGGTTAATAATGAGCTAATCAGGTTCTCTCCTATGTTCGAGGCAGCTTTATCTAGGCATTCTGTACAAGTCAATTGGTTGTTTTTCAATAACAAATTACATAAATTAATTTACATATATATACCAGTATGAAGCTTCCGTGCTAACAATGACAAACCATGGTTCATTCAATCATTTAAACGACTAGAGAATAAGAAAAAAAAACGTTGTTTCCGAGCTGCAAAACTGCGACAGTCTAAGCACGGGGGGGCAAATACTATTCAGCGGAAACTGCATATCTCGCCGCAATACGGAACGCTAAGTAGAACTTTTTTTCTAATGACCTTTCCAATATGTTAACAAGTAATCCTCAGCAGCTCTGGCACTTGGTAAACACGGAACACGAACACACAATTGCACTTACTGACGTACAGAACGAGATTGTAGGTGACGCAGAAAGCGCAAACGCATTTAACATCGGTTTTGCAAGCGTATGTGCCCATAAGATTGACATGACTTCCTCCTTACGAAGAATTACCACCAATGAACTAACTATGCCTGAGATTGTATTTTCCGCAATTGGTCTATTATCTCAGATTGCACATGTCATGCTCACATAATCAGTTGGCTTTCATGGAATTAATTCGTAATTTTTACTAAACACTAGGAAAATTTTTGCAAACTACCGGCGTCTTTTGTATTCCGAGTCCCTTTCGACAGGTTAAATACCTGATGACTGGAAAGTGGGAAAGGCCATTCCCATTCATAAATCAGGTAATAAGCGGTCACCGTTCAATTATCGTCCAATATCTTTAACAAGTATACCTTGTAAAATCATGGAACATGTTATTTATTCACAAATCATGACATTCCTAAACTCGAACAATTTCTTTAGTTCTTCACAGCATGGTTTTTGCAAAAGTTTATCCGGGGAAACCCATCTAGTTAAGTTTCTTCACGACTTACAGTTTAATTTAAACCATAATCAACAAATTGATAACATCTTAGATTTCGCGAAGGCTTTCGATAAAGTGTCTCATCACCTTCTGCCAATAAACTTTCTGGTCTAAATATTCACCGTCTTGTTTTTCACTGGATTGAATCTTTTCTGAGCAAGCGTTCCCAATCCGTCTTCGTTAATGAGCACATTTCTAACCCTCTCACAGTAAGGTCCGGTGTCCCCCAAGGGTCGGTACTGGGGCCCCTGTTGTTCCTAATATATATAAATGAGTTGCCTTTACGTGTAACGTGTCAGATTCATATGTTTGCGGATGACTGCGTCATTTATAGTTCCATCACTAACCCTTCTGAGCAGCAAGCTCTTCGAAATGATCTTAACTGTATTTAAGTATGGTGTGACCAGTGGCTCATGACACTTAACCCCACCAAATGTAAACCACTATCTTTCTCGCGTCGTCGTAATCCCTTATCTTTTCCTTACGCTGTCGGCAACGTTAATGCTGAGAGTGTCGAAACATAAAAGTACCTAGCAGTAACATTGTCTTATGTTATAACATGGTGCGCACATATCACTAACACAGTAGCGTCAGCCAACACAACACTCGGCTTGCTAAAACGTCATTTACGTCACGCGCCTGAACACTTAAAGTTGCTGACTTACAAATCCATTATCAGGCCGAAACTTGAGTACGCCGCAGTCATCTGGAGCCCGCATCAGGTGTACCTTATAGATACACTTGAGGCAATGCGGAGTCGAGCAGCCCGATTTATTAATTCATCCCATTCATATTGTACCAGTGTATCATACTTAAAAGCAGAATCATCTTTGTTGTCTCTCGCACTATGTCGCTGCATCGCATCTCTATCCCTGTTCCATAAGACTTATTACAACACCCGTGGCTCTCCAAGCTTTATTATCCGACCAGCCTGTATATCTCATCCAATATGCCCTTCAAGTCGCCCGGTCACGCAGCCATCCTGCTACATTCTCCGCCTCCTTTTTTCCACGTACAACATCCAATTGGAATGACGTTTCCCACAGCGTTGCCGCTATCACCTGCCTGCCAATATTTCTTCAAAATGTAACAGACTACCTGTCGCGAAATTAATGTGTGGTTACCTTCGTCAAAAAGAAAATTCTGCATATCCACCCATTATGCAACATCCGCTGGAGTATTAAAATATAGAATGAATTACCGGTGTTAACTAGAGAAAGCACCAGTGCAGAACCATTTGAGAATAACATAAAACTATATAGAAAGCTGCGGGCATGTATGCATGCTCACCGCGTTCTCTTCTTTTTTTTTTTCTGTGTGTGTGTGTGTGTGTGTGCGTATGAGTTCGTTTGTTAACATTGCATTTATAGACTTCTATTATTCATCGGTGTATGCTCAGAATGTTTCGCTTATGTACGCCGATGTTGTTTGTTCGTTACGTTCGTTTCTTTGTGTGCTGTGCCAATTGCAGAAATGCTGCTATTGACCTGTTTTTCTTGTGCTCTATGTAATGTTCGAATTTTCTTATACTGTACTAATCCACCTTTTTCATGCTCCTCTGCTGCCCTCTGACGGACGCCGCTGGAAACGTTTTGGAAGGGTGTCGGGACTTTCACCGGTTGATTTGTGTATCTGCGCCCAATTTGAGTGTGTGTCGGTTGTGCGCTTCGTGGATCACGAATAATTATCAATGGCTTCTCCTGGTCAGCATCTCCTTCAACCATCGATTACTGGATGAACAGACCCGAGTGCACTGTTGTGCTAACAGTGCGGCCGGCAAAGGCAAGCAGAGTTCCGTCTGCCGACGCGGCTGACTTGAAATTTGTTGTCGCTGATGCCTGCGCTTGCACCTCGCTTTTTGTATTCCTTTTGCGCATTCATTAAACATTTCGCATATTCAAGAAGCTTTCTAGCGCAGCCTTTCACGCTGGATTTGCCAAAGCGGTGCATATATTTACATCGGCATCTACAGCCAAAAATCTCTGTTAGCTTCGCATATTGTGGAAACGGTGGGTCACTGATATGAAATAATGTCAAAAAGTAGCCAAACCACGGCTGCTGGCAAAACATACATATCTGCGCATATGAGCCACGTTGTTCCACTCAGAGACGAGTCAAAATGAGCGGCCGAGACATTTAAACAACGGCAACTGTGATCCAGACATATATTACGAGCTGTTATTACTGATTCTCGCATTTGTTTAATTTCGTCATAGTTCCAGTTTACGCGGGCCATAAAGTGTTATTAGAGAAAACTGTGCTTGGCATAAGCCCTCACTGATAGGCCGTGTAGTTCTCTCGCGCCAACGCGGTTGCCATCGCTGACACCATTGGTCACTGAGCGAGCTTATGCTGCTGTACCGAATGCACTATCTATTCTTTCCCGTTTGATGCAGAGGTAAATATTGCTTCTCTGGAATTAAGAAATGCGCCATCATAACAACACACACAGACCCACTATCTACGTAGTGAATACGACTGGCAGCGTTCGGGAACGTTGACGTCAGTACAGAATGTTGGCACAGCGCTGTGTCACCGCTTGCCGCGTATTGTGTACACGCCATGCGAAGAGTCGTTGATATCAAATCGTGGTGGGGTCACAATTGAACTATAGGAGCGCTTTCCTCCGTCCTAGCTGCTGATTTTTTAAGTTCAGGTCCCCCGGTAGCGGGTGCATGAACTTGACGAGGCTACGCCTAACGCAGCCCTCGCTAAACAGAAGCAACATTGAATCAAACTCCATGTGCATGGCTTGGGAGGACTGAAGCTTCTGCACTTCGATTTCGGGGGCATGTCGACGCATTTTGAGTACAAATAACTACATATACAAGCGTATGTGCTTCGGCTATCGCATTGTCGGTTCAACGGCCGATCGCGCGGTGTTCAATCGAGCGATCATGGTCGGCAAGCTGATTTTATCGGTGCCATTGACACGAAAGCACGTCGCGCTCAGCACGTCGTGGTCGGCCTATGGTGGTCAAATGGTCTCAGTGACAGACAGTGCTGAGTAGTCAGCGAATCGTTTGCGTCATCGTCTTGTCGGTCTCGTATCGACCCAGTGTTACGGCGGCTTGAACGAGTACGTGAAGTCATGCACGCGGCTACCACCATCAGCAAGAAAGGGCCGACGCTGCAAGAAAACTGCGTCACCAACGTGATGTTTTTGAAGTGTCGCCCAAGTGTAACACAGGGCTTTATCGATAAAGTTGATCGCTGTCAATGCAAAGCGGCAACTACGTGGTTCACGGTGCAGTCCGGACGAGGCCCTGGCCGCTTACTTTATGAAAGTGGAGTTGCAGTCTTACGCTACGCACGTTTTCGGCATCACACCAATGTGTAAACAGAGCAACAGACCAGGGCAGTTCCAACGCGGTACACGGCAGAAGTGTTCGCTGCAGTGCACGTTCGTGCTCTTTTTTTGGGGTGGTATTTTTGCCCGATATCAGGCCGCGCGGCCGCGCACGCGTTCGTTCCAAAACGTTCCGCGAATAATCGGCTAGGGCAGGGCGCATGCGCCGTCGCACCGTGAAAAAGGCGGATTGTACAAGTACTGCTTTTGGGCCATCGTGTTACGGCCAGTAGGCCAAGATTATGAATGAATAAATAAAAAGACAACCTCCTCAAAAAGCGGAAATGACCACGATGGCACGACCAAGACGGCACGACGACGGTATGCCAACAAATACATGGCAGCGTGTGTGACGACGATTTAATCACGATGATGGCATGATAACGGCGGCATAGTGATGATTGAATGACGGTGGTATGATTATGATAGAATTACGAATAAGGAATAACGCGGATGGATTGATGAAGATGATGTGATGATGACGGCATGACGAAAATAGAATGACTATATAAAGAAGTGATGACAACAGTGAAACGGTATCGTTGTGACATATGGAATAACGACTATAGTATGATGACCATGACATGACGAGAGCTGAATATCGGAACTGCACTCTTGACGATGAAACGACTGCGACGGCATTCCCATAAACCGTACGACAACGAATGCATGACGACAACTACGTGACGATGACGCAGTAGCGACGATGGCGTAACAACGTCAAAAGGACAATGAAACGGCTACGAGTGTACGACAATTGATGGCGTGGCAATAACGGTATCGCAAAACCTGTAAGCGACGGTGGTTTGACGACGGCATTACGAGAGCCGGTTGACGAAGCTTGAGTGAAGTTGATGGCACGTCCATGACCGCAATACGGCGGATGTCTTCAATGGAGGCACGATACTCACTGCCTGTTGATAATGGCATAACAAGGGCGGCATAATCACGATTGAACGAGGACCATATCATTACAATGCAATGACGTAGGAACATTAATGTCGACGGAATGAGGAAGGCGGTATGACGACGACTCCATGACGGCAATGGTATGACGTTGCTGAAGTAAACAAAATGATGAAACGACAGCGTGACGGTGAAGGCGTGATGACGATGACATAACGAGAGCTGAGAGACAAAGCTACAGCAACGACGACGCAACGACCGCGACACCTTCAGAACCACGAACACATACCCAGTGACTCATGCTATTGACTACTTTGAACACTGGGACGCAGTGGGAGTGACGACGACGGAATGGCAAGAATAAGACAACAGGAAGCTGGAATGACGACTATCAAATGACGACTACCACGGCGCATTACGACTAGGAGCACATACCTAGTGGTCAAATTTGGTACGTGACTTGGGCCACTGGGTCGGCGTAAGAGAATGGATGGACGAACGGAAGGACGGATGAATTTTCGCTGCCAGCGATGACCTATCGAGCACATAAATCGCCATATGCGACTGCTTTTTTTATTAGAATTTCGTAAGTACGCGGCCAGTAAATACACGAATGGGAACTCGAATGAAATTTTGGCAGCTAAATTCCATAGCCACTAAGCCATCGTAGCAGCTTCAGTACCCTTTCAATATGATGTGGTTATGTTGGAGATCTGGGATTTCAGGCATACTCTGAAATGAGCTGCTCGCAGACGAATCAATTGAAGGCGTTTCGTGCACTACGTAAACAAAACTTAAGAAGGTGGGTTAGCCATGGAAAGGTCTCCCATTCCTTGCCGAGGCCTTTACACGCGGCCGCTATTTTCCGTAGTCACTCAAGAGAAAAGGAGACATTGGCGAAATAATGCGAAGTCTACAGATAATGCAATGATTATTATATCTGCCCTAAAACAAACATCAATTTAAAAGTATTTGAATGAATGTGTGGTGTTTATTAGCGCAAGGGCCAGGTATGGCCAAATAGCGCCATGTGTAAAAGTATTTCGTTTTTGTTTTCTGTGCTCAAGCAATTAAGCATGTAAATGATCTAGCCCAATATCTAACGATGATTGCGCAGTGCAAATGAGAAAAAGAAAAAGAGGACGAGGAGAAGGAGGAGGAGGAGGAGGAGGAGGAGGAGGAGGTTTGTCCGCCTGAACGCCACCTAGCTCTTCGCCTGAACGCCACCTATCAAAGAAGGTACTCTATGAAACAATTCACAGTGCAGCTGACAAATTCAGGTAACAAAAACAAGTTCACGCGACACTCAGTACGTTGCTAGTTTACTAACCCCGATGACCCACACGGCAATCGTAAAGAAATGAGAATAATATTTCACATCTTTCAGATCTGCCCAATTTAGGATATCAATTTCCATTATTCGGCCATTTCTATTTCCCAGTCATAAACACAACCATAGTCATTTCCATTTCTAGAATATACCGGAAACAAGATATTCTAAATATTTTTCAATCAGCGACACATCGACATAATCATTCAACGGTTTCACGTTAATGCATGGGCATACGTACTGGTTGTGAAAAGGCGTAAACAATGTGAAGTCATAGTCGGTATTATTTAGGTCTTTCTTGATGTAGTATGTACAGATCTCGTGAACGTCGTCATGCCTGATACTTCTTCCGTAAATGTAGGTTTTTTGCGTAGTGTTCAACATCTGAAAAAAAAATGTTTGTAAGTCCACACACACACACACACACACACACACACACACACACACACACACACACACACACACACACACACACACACACACACACACACACACACACACACACACACACACACACACACACACACACACACACACACACACACACACACACACACACACACACACACACACACACACACACACACACACACACACACACACACACACACACACACACACACACACACACACACACACACACACACACACACACACACACACACACACACACACACACACACACACACACACACACACACACACACACACACACACGCGCGCGCGCGCGCACGCACGCACACGCACACGCGCACGCACGCACGCACGCACGCACACACAATCAGACAATAATTCCTTTTTTTGTACACTCAGTTTATACACTCATGACGTGGCGCCACCTCCTCACCATTGGTTGCGCCGTCACGTGCCGAATGACGCAAGCACTAGGTTACACATTTAGCCAACCAGAACCATGGAGCCGCCGTGGCATCGGGGAAGCGGAGTTGTCTCCAACCCAGGAGGCCTGGGTTCAATTTTCCCACTCCGACCGAAATTTTCCAAGTTTTCCTTCCAAAGCAATCAATTTACTTCTTTCATAGGAACCTTCCTGAGAAATCTGACGTCAATTCGAGCATTTTTGACGTGTTCTTACTGTTTCAGCCGTCGGTCATTCTTGGCGCCGTAGATCGGTGGCGACGTGGACGACGTCAGATTTTCGCCTAATGAGGCATATCACGACCACTGGATAAAAAGAAAAAGTTTTTTTTTTGTTTCTCCACCCAGCGGCTGCGGGCATACAGTGCTTTCGCATTAAAATATTCAAGAAAAGAAACTCGCTAGAGCGATGAATGAGCTTGACTTCTCCCTCCACCAGGCGCCTTCAGAGCCAGCCACACAAACAGAACATACACGAATCTCGGCCACGGGGGCCGCATTTCGATGAGGGCAAAGTGCGAACACACCCGTGTACTTCAATTTAGCTGCACGTTAAGGAACTCCAGGTGGTTAAAATTTCAGGGGTCTTCAACTACGACATGCCTCATAATGATATCGTGGTTTTGGCACGTAAAACCCCACAATTTTATTAATTTCAGCACAGACACGAGGTAACCTCATGTTTCCACCCGAAATACAAAAGCCGATTGCTTTCTCGCAGGCAGACGGAAGGTCGCCCTCTGTCCTGTTGGTCTGTCCGCGTGCCCCTCTGCGTTGAAGTTCGTGATTCGAGCGGTCGCGTTTATGTGATGGCGCGCTATAACGTAAAGCTATTCCACCCTGTACCTACTCCATTTCTCTTACTAGCCCTCCACGATTCTATACTATAGCCCTCCACGAGCCCGTTTGAGATGACGTGTGTACGCTGAATGTGCACGATTATGTTGAAGAAAACTAATTATTGTTTGTTGTGCGACCTTTTCACCACTAGCCCTTCACTAATGGGCAAAGCTTTGCCTTTGTAAATTTTCTTTTAAAATGGGGTTTTCGTTCAAAAATAATCTCATAAAGCAGACAGTAAATGGCCTCTCTAAAGCTAATACGCTTACAAAACCATCTCGCGTGATCCTGCCAAAGTTAGTTATACAAATTGTTTCAAGCACTGCCTGCCACAAAAAAAAAAGCCACCAAAATATTTTCGGCGTATCAAAAACAGAATAGATGTTTAAGAATTTTGCCTTTTATAATTACGTTTCCGTTCTTAAAATAAAAAGAATTTGGCAAACAAACGGTACTTACGGTACAAACGGATGTACTTACAAAAAGAAGGTCCCTGAAATCGGCTTGAGACCCATTGCATACTGGTAGGCATAGAAGGACGCCATGGTAGAGTACAACTGCTAAGGCGAGGGCCACGTTGTGTCGGCTTTTTCCTATATCACGAAGTGACTGCATCAGAACGGAGAGCCGTTACACGGTTAACCGCAAGCAGGCCCTCCGAATATATAAGCCTCAAATATGGAACACAATATCTTCTTGGAGGCTTGTCTGTACTTGCTTTTTTATCGGCTGTCTTTAAGCGGGGCCATATATGATTGAACGTGCCCGTGTACTCTTTCCGTGATTTCTTGAACCTACACAACAGGAGAATTGTTCCCTTAAAGCAGAAAACAAAAAACGTTGTTGAGTTATCGTCGGGTACATATTTTTTGCATTCTTCTTCCCTGTAATATTTCCTCTTATATACGGGCAAGGAAGGATTTCTTTCGACACATTGTGCATTGTCCTTGAAAGGCCCGTAGCAACCTTTCGATTGTACGTCTCATTTTCCTAGGTCGGATCATTGCAGTAATAAGCCTTGCGAATTCTCTCCAACCTGCATACATGTGAAAGTTATCCTCTTGTGTGCTGATCAAGATATATCAATAATTAGTGGCACAACGTGCCTTGGTAGTGGTAGTAGCAGTAAAAAAAAAGTATTTATTACGTGGATGGTCTCAAGGCCTGCAAGGGGATTGGCTAGCAATAACGCCACGCTCATATGCTCACAGCACGGAGTCAAGCTGACCTCCCAGATGTAAGTTAGGAGCGCGTGGTGCGCGGTTACGTTTAGCCATGCCTGTAGGCCGTCTTCGTCTTGCAGGCTGACGTTGCCTTGGCCGGCACGACTACGGAAAGTGCGGTTTCAAGGAAAATTGTTGTTCACGAGAGCACTGTGTTGTGACCCAGTTCTGGAGCCCGTGAAATTCCCCATGTGAATTTTCCACCCAGTTAATTGCCCCATTGCGAATGCAGAAATTTAGTGATGAACTGCGACATATTACCTGGAGTTCAGTTTTTCAGTCAAACTGTGCTAACTTCGCGTATGAGACTCTCCTGGCATTTTTTGTGTGCTCCACGACCGGCATTTTCCACCTCGCACTAAAACAAAGCGCTCCTCAAAGATACGAAAACTGTGGATCACGGCAGGACTATTCCAAGAAGTAAAAGAAAAAAAAAGGCTATATAACAAGTTTATCGTGTGCCGTGACATGCCAGATCTAGGCACGTTTAAGAGATACCGCAATAAACTTAATAAGCAGCTGCGAATTGCTACGATGCGCTATAATAATGAATATTTCGAGTCCTGTTCGAGCGATAGTAGGAAAGTATGGAAGAAGGTCAATTCACTACTCGGTCGTTCACCTGATGCCATACTCCCTTTTATTACTAAGAAAGACGGGGTTGATAGCCTGAAATGTTACCTGATGTTTTCAATGATTATTTCACCAACGTTAGTATGTTGTCCACAAATAGGACTTCTTGCCGTTATAGTAAAGCCGCGCCTCAAGACACTGTTTTTCTCCGGCCGACTGATGAAGGTGAACTTATCTATCTTTTTTTTAAACTTAAAAGACAGTAGCACATGCAATATAGATAACTTGCAGATGAAACCTGCTAATTATGTTCTCGATGTAATTGCCCCGGTGTTAACGCATTTTATAACCTATCACTCGCTAGTGGTGTCTTTTCACGTAAAATGCAAACTTCAAAAGTCTTATCTTTATTTAAGAAAGGTCATAAAACAGCGATGTACAACTGCAGGCCCATATCTATACTCCCGATATATTGGTAAGCTTTAGAAAAAATTATTTTTATCCGTGTATCTAACTTCCTTGAAACTAAAAACCTCCTCACTGACTCGCAGTATGCATTTCGCAAACACAGATCCTCAGCTTGCACTTCTTCAGCAGAAAGAATATATTTTACAAAATTTTGAGGACCGTCACCTTACTTTAGGGGTATTTATTGACTTTAGTAAGGCATTCGACTCCATCAGTCATGAACTATTATTAGGTAAATTTACCTACTACGGTATCCGCGGTGTCGCCTTAAGATTATTTCAGTCGTACTTGCAGCACAGATGCCCATATGTGTTCATTAACAACAAATCGTCCAAAATTTCTTCTGTTACGGCAGCTGTTCCCCAGGGTAGCATCCTTGGGCCTCTTCTGTTTAATATTTACGTCAACGATCTCGTTAATATTGATCCCGATGCCAAATTCATAATCTATGCCGATGACGCTACTGTCCTGTTTTCGTCCACTTATGCTCCGGAGCTAGTGTCATTGGCTAACTCTTGTTTCGAGAAAATGTATGTATGGTCTCTAAAAAATGGTCTCAAGATTAACGCTGATAAAACAAAGGCACTTTTATTTCAAGCAAAGAATAAGAATACCTGTCTTTGTAGGAACGTGGTGTTATGACCTTCTAAAATTGAACTCGTCCCTTCTGTGAAAAACCTCGGGGTGTTTTTTGACGAAAATATGAGCTGGAGTGATTTTCTTGCAGGCAAACTCTCCCAAATTACTGGACGCATTTTCTCTATTTGCTACATGCCTCTGAAGAATAAATGTTTATTTATAATGCTTTGTTGGCGAGCCACCTTCATTATTGCTGCCTTGTTAGGGACACCACATCTGTTACACATAATAACCGTTTGCTTGTACTACAAAAGAAAACTGTTCGCGTAATTAGCGATGTGCCCTTTCACTCCCCATCTGAGCCCCTATTTAAAAAACTTCGGGTAATTAAAGTCAGTGATATGTTTAACTACCGCCTTGCTCTTGGATACATAATAGAACTTAAGCCTTGTTTCATCTCTGGCTAGATTAGAACACAACATCCCATGTTATAACACCCGGTCAGCGGAATACTGGCATGTGCCGCATGTGCGTTCAACCTATGGTAACCAAATGGCTTGTTACACTCTCCCCACTCTGCTGAACAATCTCAGATCTGCTTCCATCGATGTGCTTAATTGTTCTGGCAGAGAACTGTATAATGGCAGAGAACGGTATGGTTTGACCATGTACCTAATCTTCTTTTTTAAGAGTTTTGTGTATCTATTTATCTACATTGTTTGTTATTCCCGAGCTGTCTGATGTGCGAAACAAATTAAGTGAAATCTGTGGACTATATGCCCTTACGCTCTCTTTCCTTTCTCCCTTTTCGTTGTTCCTCTTTCCTTTCTTTCTCTTTTTTTTCTTTTTTTTCTCGCTCCTAGCTGTCTGCTGCCTTTTGGACCTCTTGGTTATTAGGACCAGTCAAGTTGCTTCTTTATCATCTTTTTTCCTAACGCCTCGGCAATTTGTACCACTTGTTTTTATGAATAAAGTTATTATTATTATTATTATTATTATTATTATTATTATTATTATTATTATTATTATTATTATTATTATAACAATGTTGTACGTATCTATCACCGACAGTTGCTTGTTGGCTAGAAGGTGAAGGCGGATGTCTGAGGAAACTACAACAATTTATTTTACGTATTTACACAACTAGCTCCAGATATGGGAGCATAATCCATGCAGGAGCACGTTAAATGTCTGGGCTCACTACATGTCTGAGAACACACACGTCAGCGCACACTCAATGCACCACTGGTGACCGCTTTTAAATCAGTTCTTTTCCCTAGGTAATGCGACAAGGGAATCTGATTACTGTCTAGGCAAATGATAATGCTCGAACTCTTCAAAAACTCCCACCCATCGTCGCACCAACTTACTGAACTCCTACTCCTAGCGCCCTACCTTGGAAGCGAGGTTGAGGCAATCTGGAAACAGGGTTTGACGTACTTTCCACGAAAGTTGCCGACAGTGGTTCCTTGTCAGGGTCATGGTTCCTTGTCAGGGTCAGCTTGTCAGGGTCATGGGAATGACATTCACGATCGTTGCTGCTTCCACGGACGGCAGCGGTTATTGTTAGCTTTGTCTTTGTTTACCCGTCAAAATTACCGTTGTGCCCCGTCACAGTCCCGGTGGGTGCTGGTGATGGGGCTGCCTCATGATAAGCGCCTAATAGATGAACATTGCAGTTTTGGGACGCAAGAACTGTTACGGAGGTACCACAAAGAGGGAACGAGGATAGCTCACATCCGACAAAGCAGCACTCCCTTCCGTAAATAAATCCTTAGCTCAAGCATAGCGTTTCTACAAAATCTGGCACCGATTTGCGCATACACAGCATCGACACCGCGGCGCTACTATCGACAGAGCTCCCCAAAGCCACTCTAGGTAACAATGCTTCTGACGAAACTGGCACACGATATTGACGTCGAACGTTAGATCATGGCTGCGGTGGTCAAAACCAGAGATTACCAAGACAAATTTTGAATTGTCTTTATTTCCATAAGCATACAATTTATGGGGTATTTAAGGAACAAGTTGCACACAGCAGCTTGACGGGCCTCAAAACCCTTCTTGAGGCAGCAGCGGCAGGCACATGAACTTCTCTGTAATTCTACGCGGGCTGCACTTTGTCAAGTCGATCACTCTAAGACAAAGCTCTTCTTTTAAAAATCATATAACAACGCCTCCCCACAGACGTTGGTCCCGAAGAAAGACGCCAGTTTGACAGCATTGTTAGCCATCTTTTTGTATCGTTTCTGGACGCGGAACCCGGTGCATTCCTTGTAGCTCCAGTGAAAACTGCAGGTCGATCAGTGGAGTCAGTCTTACGGCGTTGCCAAGAAGAGTCGTGAAAAAGTTGGTGGCGCAGTTCGCAATTTTTAAATAATTTCAGATACTGATAAAAATGGGTCAAAATCTTTTTGACATGTGGAAATTCACTGTTGCGCTTTCTTCTCCACTTGTTTGCTCATTTGTCTTCCAATTAAAAAGCGTCTTCTGATCTTAGAAATTAGTGAAGCAAAATAAACGCGAATACTGTTCCAGATTTTGATTGCGAGACACACGAAACATGGTGCCTTTATAACAGATAAGAAGTCGCTGTGCATGTTGGCATTCGGATACCATTATTGGGGAGTCGTGCTAGGACGATGTCAAGAAGTTGACCCGCCAATTTTTATCACCCTATTACAAACCCCTTAAAATGTGGCGTTGAAGAGTGGCTTATTTTTGTAACCCTAGTACGAATACTACAATCACTGTTACTTGATCTATAAAACCTTAATAGAGGTTCGGTCCAACTGCGCTGCCAGTTGAAGTAGTATCTGTGAACATTCAAAAGGGCGAACAAACGCAGGAAAGACATCTGCGGTCAAAACATATAGCGGGGAAAGGTTCGGAAGGGTTCGATTCAATTGCAAGGACGCTGCACTAATATTTCGGTCTTGGCCTTGGTGACCGGACCAATAGATTCGTTTTATAAAGACCCTACACTCCCAAGCTATTTTTTGTTGTTTTCTTTATGCATGCTTGGAGCCGATAACGGCTCATTGGCTTTATTCATTGTATTTGGTGAAAAAAATATTGTTTTTTTTTTGTTAGATGACCTTGCGCTGGTTGCAGTATCAGAACGCATACAAGTCTAGATTTCCCCGCAGAGCGCATGCAGCCCATTACTGTATGTTGTTGAGCCATGATTTAGATGGTCAAAGTGCCAAAATGACCCAGTGATATATTGCGTCAATAAAAACGAGTAGTACTTGCTCAGGTCTGTGACTTCCAACGGTAGAAAATTCCACCCATACACTCGGTACAAATAGTAAACCAATGAATCTGAAATGCGCGGCCTCGGTGTTTACGTTGACGTCGACGTTGTCGCTGCTCAGTCTCGCGGGCCCGAACTGCCGGATCCTCGGCCCGACGTCGCCGCTGGCGATTTCACTCGGCCGTGGCATGGGGCGACGCCTGTTTCTTGAACCTCGACCGGCGCTACTATTGGGTAGCGTGACGTTGTCGGCAGGCTGCAGGCGTCCAGTAGACCATGGCGACATGGAAGGGACGAGACAATTGCTAGTGCGAAACTTGCACTGTTTATTGGTCAAGGATAAGGAAAAGAGAATTAATGAAATCAAAAAGTACATTGCGGGAACGCCTAAATAGGCCCGATGAGATCGTAAGCGGGATCTTGCTCACGTCAGCGTCACGTGGCATGCACTGAGTCTGGTCGGGGATGGGTGGCTGATCCCTTCTCCCAGGTGACGTTGCACGTGCTTCCATCCTCTGGCGGCAACCCACGGAGTCTGGTCGGGGATAGGCGGCTGGTCCTTTTTCCCAGGTAACGTATGCACGTGCTTGCCTCCTCTGGCGGCAACCCGCGGGTCCTCTTTGGTTCGCGGAAACGGTCTCCTCTAGAGTAGAACAGTTCGCGGAAAGTTTTCCCCTGGATCGCACACACGCAAAGGGGTCTGTTATCACTGCGGGGCACCTGCCAGACCGGCAACCACTCGAGACAACCATAGCAAATTACGAATCCATCCTCCGCTTCGTTTAGGCATGGTCTTTGAGCATCCTTTTTGTCCAGGGTGTTACACGCCAACAGTAACAGGCGTCGACGGCGTAACGTTGCCGCTTTATCTCCGATTCGCGACCTAGCTGGGCCGCACGAGGCGCCGGATCGGCCAGATATGGAGGAAAAGAACTAGGAAGCTTACTAGAAAGTATGCGGCCTGTAGGATGAGCAACACAGCAACAAAGAACGTCAAGCGGAAAGTCAGAGACGCTGAAATAATCTCACTGGTGGCGGCAATGGAAAAGAAACCTGCCATGACTATCTACTTAAGAGGAAGAATAGAAATCAGGGAAGAAACAATTTATGATAACTGAAAGGGAAGCTCCGTACTTTTCGAAGCGAGAGCAGGTTGCTTGAGAACACTCACCTATAAAGCGAGATATAAGAAGGAAGAGGAAGCATGTGCTCGCTGCGTTAAAGCAGGGAAACTATGGAGCATGCTTTAATAGAATGTGAAGGCGTCTTCCCCGCGGTCGATTTAGGTACTACAGGCCTCCTTGAAGCCCTTGGGTTCAGCGAGAGGAGTGGAAAAGTAAACATGTCCACAATAGGGATTAGTAAGAGGCGATTTGAGGATTGGTGGAAGAAAAGCAGGGAAACGACAAAATACGGAGATATGCAGAAGCAGAGTTTGCAATAGGGGATCAGAAAATTTGGTTTAGGGAGGTCGTCGTGGGTTGTTTTTTCTTTTTCTTTTTTAACCTATGTAGGACTTTAGGCAGTGTAATAGCAAGAGCTTGGTGGCGCAACCCACCGCTCCTTTCCAAAGGGGACGCTCATAACCGCTATCCATTCATCCACTGCCGCTATCGCTCCGCAGCTGGGCCCGATCTTCTGCCGAGGCGTTGGCGCGACGCCGACGAGATCTGTCCCGCTCCTGCTCTCGGTGCTGTTGCTCGTAGGCCAGCTGCTACTCGGGCGAACGAACGATGCGTGGCCGTCTCATTGGGAAGTCAGAGAGAGACTGCTGCGCGGACGCTTTGCTGCGAGAGAGTAATGACGTCACTAGCAGCGTAGCCAATGGTGCGCCACGCCTACCTCGGGACGGCTACTGTGGTCGGACCGCGAGCGTTTCGCTTAGGCATATACAGCATCACTGTAAAAGTTTTCGGCGCCAATCGCGCAAACGTGCTATATAGTGCCACTGCTCTGGCGTTCGTCGTCGTCGTGTTCTTCCACAGCTGCTTCCGTTGTGTTAAAAAATATTATCACCAATGGCTCGAGCCTCGTCGTCTTCCACAGTGGCTCTGTTGCCGCTCATCATTCCAGCGTAGAATTTCACTTTTCTTTTCTCATCGTAATGGTCAGGCAGCGTTTACAAGGTTCCGAGGCATTGCTTGAGGGGGTATGAGCTTAAGGGGATTTCTATGGTTGGACCCCGACGTTTTGCTTAGGCAGATATAGCTTCGATGTAAAACACGACGTAATCCATCTGACGATGACTGGTGACGGTAGCGCGTTTAGCAATGAATAGTTATAGCGAGACAACATATTGCCACACTCGAAACGAGTTATGCATGAGGTGTGTGCGGCAGCGAGACTCCTTATTCGCGCTTCGCTACGAACACTCGACGCCATCTCGCGGGCCCTAGCGAATCCTGCTTATGACCTCCGAAATGCATGACGTGCCGATGCATGCGAACGCTGAGAAAAGCGTAATGCGGCAGCAGCGCTCTTCTCTCACCCTTCCGTGTTGATGATACTATAACGAAGTATACTATGATGATGATACCACGATGAATTGTACCATATGGATGCTAAGCTTTTAAGGATTTTGCTTTGGCATAGCAAATGAATAAAAGGCATCTTTTTTGTATAATAGGTGTAAATGGGGTTAATTGGTACGTATTGATTTGGAAGTCCCACTGTGAAAATTAGGCAAGCACGGAAATTAGGGCACATAATCTATCACTCGGATTTTATTGTCACCCTTTTGTCCTTGTCTAATTTTTGCGATCAAGTTTCACTTATTGTGTATATCAATACATAATTTCATTCTTAACACTGGAGAAGCCTATAGAGCCATTGAAAATGTTTTTCTTCTTTTTATTTTCAAGTATGCTCCCTCATGAACATCTCAAATGATCAAGGTATGCTCAATGCTAAAGATTTATGACTGCTATGTAATACTGTCGCTACAAAGTATTTTGTTAGGCACTTTGGGACACAAGGCAAACGCCCTAGGATATGGGGAAAACCACACAGCTTTTCGTAAAGAATGCATTATTTCCGCACTTCATGATACAATTGATACAATGAACTCTGCCCGCCACTTTTACTGATGGTTCCAAAGGGTACGGGTACTCGAAGAACCGCAAGCGCAGTTTGATCTTAGCGGCTCAGTTTTGGTCGGGGATTCTGCTCTCCTACTGTGAATGAACATCTTCAGCCCTGAACAAAAAGGTACCACCTGAACTACCCGCTCCCGCAGACCCCGAAATACGCCAGTGACAAAGAAAATTGAAGGTCTGTAAAAGCCGAACATACATATGAGGCCCTGTGCCGTAGCCACTCACGATTTTCGCTCATATGGTTGACTCGATATCACGATGTTCAGACGATAGGATCCTCTCACTAAACAAGGATGCCTCTCATATAAAAGTTTACTGTCAGTGCAATATTGTCCCAATCTGTCTCACGCAAACGTAAATCTAGCTGATAATAAACGCAAGATAAGTATAGGGGAAATGAAGCGCACGTTTTTATTGATATCGAAAGATTAAGGGAAAAAGTAATGGAAATGAAAGAAAAGACAACTTGCTCACAATGCGAGCCACATCCACAACCTCTGTATTACGTGTACAGTACTCTTCCAATTTTGATTCGAGGATCAGACCACATCTTCAATCACCCGGTAAGCAATAGGAATAGAATGACCGCACCGGTCCGCAGATGAATGGGAATAATATTACAGCCCGAGATTTCAGAAACGAGTTAGAATCAAATGGACACATAGTGTCGGAGCGCCATAGGCTCATTTTAGGCGACACTGAAAAGCCCGTAAATTTCCTTTTATGCGATATTATACTCAGCCATTCAATTACATTTCTCAATTTTTACTGAATACGGCTCCTTCAATATGTTCCTATAAGAGACAGACACGGTAATTGTAAAAAGCATGGTATTTGGCGCATTCTACGCTCCTGAAAACCTGAAAACCTATTTTCGATGCAGTGTTAAAGGGCATATAAAGACATAAACATCTACCAAGCGGTTACTCCTTTACTTTTGATAAGAAGTCGCCTTAGCGAAGTGTATAGTTTTAGTCAACTCAATACCAGTTGTGTAATGATTTATGTCGCAAATTATCATTTACTTAGCAAGGGAATGCATGGCCTACAACAAAGAGAGCCGGCCGATAACAACGACGTCGCAAACGGGGGCACTCTATACCAATCTACAGAGATTTAAATCGCGCTCCATGTTTTTTGCACAATATGGAATATCTAGAAGGCTCGATAACTTGGTGTCACAGAGGTACGCTGAAATATGGTGTCTGTTAATGTGCTAATAAATGTGCAAAAGGAATAAACGCGACAAGCTTCAGCGACTGCTTTGAGTCTGAACTCCTTTGGGGTGACGGCTGCATTCTCCTATGCCGTGAAGATCAGGTTCTTAATGTTGCTAGCCTGTGGTTTCCTTAAATAATTGCACTCAATCTCTGCGGTGAGCACGATGTGAGAATATTTCGTACCTTGACGTATTCAAACGATGTTTTGGAGATTATAGATAAGAACGCCCGCAGAAAATAACGGATTAAAATAAAACAGTACGTAACAGCAATCATAATGGCAAAGAAATATTATGTAACGGCATTTTCTGCCTTAAAACATCAAAATACTTTTGTTGTCAGAAGGACTGCAAGGCCCAAGTACCGAAAGATTTTGGAAAATACATTTATTTACTCGAATTGGAGGAATGCAAGCGTCCAGCTTAAACACTCTAGGAGAGAGAGTAGTGCAACGCTCAGCATTCCGAGGATACGAGAGGAGTGGAATTACCGGCAAACTTTACTCTCCAAAATGCAGTGGGAATCGAATGAAGGGCTCCACTCCGCAACTGTGGTGTGTACTGGCCATGACTACGTCCACTTAATTACTCCCCAGTTCGTGTACTATGAGGTGCCGGCAGGTAAGTTCTTTTTCCCATTCACCACCATGGCTGTGAGTTGCGGTGGCTAAAGGTCACGGGGCTAGACTTGGTACACATACAGAAACCCTAAAAAAATTAGAGAGCTACCGGAGGCCGCTCCGGCCGTAGCTTGAATTGCAATTGACCGCATGATCCCAAGGTATCGTGATTCTACCACAATTTTTACTTTCGCCAGCAGAAAGAAAAAAAGAAAAGCCCGTGATGCATGATATTGTTACGGGGATGTTGGGAGTATAGAAGATTATATTTACAATATATATACAAAATGAGTCTGAGTAGTTAAAATGGCTGACCATTAACAACCCGCAGCAGCTAGTGTCTCGCGATCTTCTTCTTCATCTCTTCGTTCATGCTTCCGTAACAGGACCCCCGGGTGGTGAAGCGCCGTCTCGGCGCATGGTAGGCGAAGAACTGCGAGCGAAATATGGCTTCAGCCACGAAACGTGGAAGCCGTCAACAGGCGGCGGACTTGAAGATGGATCAAACTGTAACAGCGCGATCTCGTAATTGACGTCGTTAACTTGACGTAGGAATTCAAAAGGCCTTGCGTATCGAGAGAAAAGCTTCTGGGAGAGTCCGACACGACGATAGAGAGAGAGATAATAAACATTTTTATTGGATGAGTGCAGCTAGGGAGAGGCGTCCTCAATCAAGAACGCCATGAGCTCGGGCCGCGTCCTAGGCCCTCGCAATCAGCCATTGCTGATCCTCGAGGTCACAGCTGGCCAAGGTTCCCTCCCAAAGCTCGTTGGTGTGGTTAGTGTGCGGAGGATTTAATGGTGCCGCTCTGCATCCTCCTACTATGTGCCTGAGGGACCCGGGCTCTGCGCAGAAGCGGCATTGCGGAGATAATTGTGTAGGGGCTATGAGGTGATTTCTGGTTGGATGGGGGAGTGTATTAATCTGTAGAGCTCGGAGGAATCGCTCCTGCTCTCTAGGAAGTGACTTGTGTGTGGGTGCATATGTTCTGCGAGTTAGCTTGTAGTGTTGTGTGATGTCTTGGTACGAGACTAGAGGGTGCATGCGCTCGGGTTCAAATTCCTTGGGCTCGGATTCCTCGACGACCGAAGCAGCATCCAAGCACCTGGGATGAACTGAACATCGGGATGGAAGTGGTCGTAACGCACTTTTTGGAGATGCTGCGAGGCTACTACTAAGCGAGATCGGGCTACTTGACGCGCCATGTGAGCGCGATATATGACTTCGCGGGCGTACTCAGTAGCAACGCGGGGCACAGAAGGTAGTAAACGGCAATGTGGCGTCGCGACCATGCAAAATATAAAAGGGTGAATATCCTGCGGTGTCATGTCAGGGCGATTTATACGCGAATATCACCTAGGCAAGCATGGCGTCCCAGTCGCAGTGATCGTTGGAAACGTACATCGATAGCATCTCTGTGAGTGTTCGGTTGAGACGTTCCGTGAGACCGTTCGTTTTTGGGTGTTGGCGGTGGACAGCTTGCGGTCAGTGACACAAGAGCAGAGGAGGTCGTCCATAACTCGAGAAAATAACAAGCGGCCGAGGTCTGTAAGTAACTGTCGAGGTGCACCGTGCTGGATAATGACGTCGTCAAGGAGAAACTTGGCGACGTCTGTTGCGCAGCTCGTCGACAACGCCTTTGTTATCGCGTAGCGTGTCGCGTAATCAGTAGCGATGGCGATCCACTTACTCCCTCTAGTCGTCGTCGGAAAAGTGCCAAGCAGGTCAAGGCCTACGCGAAAGAATTATTCAGAGGGAACTTGAATTGGATGGAGCCGGCCGACAGGTGGCAGGGGAGGTTTCTTCCGGCGCTGATACAATTCGCAAGTTCTGACATAACGACGCACAGAGCGGTAGAGACCCGGCCAGAAGAACCGGCGTCGTACGTGGTCGTATCTACGTAAAACTCTAAGGTGTCCCGCTGTCGGTGCATCTTGAAGTTGTTCGAGAACGATGGACCGCAGATGACGGGGCAGGACAAAAAGCAACTCGGGGCCGTCAGGGTTGATATTGCGGCCGTAGAGGATACGGTCGTGCAGCACTAACATGCGGCACGGGCCGTCGGTGCTGCCAAATTGCACTCCGGCGACGATGAACTGTAAGGATGCGTCACGTTTTTGTTCAGCGCCCATGTCGGTCATGTCAGTCAAAGCCATCACGCAGCTCACCGGATCATGCACAACATGATCAGGGAATCCACAGGGTGACGCGACAGGCAGTCAGCGTCCTTGTGCACATGTCCAAACTTATAGTTGACAACAAATGAAAATTCCTAGTGCCGCAAACCCAGCGACCAAGCCGTCCTGTGGGCTCCCGGAGGGAAGACAGCCAGCAGAGGGCGTGGTGGTCTCTAAGGAACGAAAACGTGTGGCCGTACAAATATGGCCGGTACTTGGCGACAGCCCAAACTAAAGCCAAGCACTCCCGCTCGGTGATAGAGTAATTTCTCTCGGCTGTCACGCGCTCGGTACCATTCTGCTGTTGGGCGAGAACAGCGCCGAGGCCGTGGCCGCTTGCGTCAGTGTGGACTTTGGTCAGTGCAGAAGGACCAAAGTGGGCAAATATGGGAGGGTAGGTCAGAAACCCGATGAGAACGGCGAACGCGTGAGCCTGCTCCGGGCCCCCTGAGAATGACGTGTTCTTCTTTAGAAGATCTGTCAAAGGCCGAGCAATGTCGGCGAAGATTTGACGAAGCGCCGAAAGTAAGAACATAGACCGACAAAGCAGCGAACCTCAGAAGCAGAACGTGGCACAGGGAAACTGCGTATGACGTGAACTTTTTCCGTATGTGGTTGGACACCGGATACGTCAACGAGGTGTCCTAACACGGTAATTTGACGGCGCCCGAATTGACACTTCTTGGAGTTAGATTCAAGGCCGGCGTTTCGGAAGACCGCAAGAATTGCAGCGAGTCGGGTAGGGTGGCTGCCGAACGTGGTAGAAAAAACAATAACGTCGTCAAGGTAACAAAAACAGGTGGTCCATTTGTAGCCTCGCAGAAGAGAGTCCATGATACGTTCAAATGTCGCAGGAGCATTGCATAGGCCAAAGGTCATGACGTTGAACTGATATAAGCCATCCGGCGTGATGAAGGCAGTCTTCTCGCGGTCCATTGCGTCAACTGAAATCTGCCAGCAGCCGGATCGAAGATCGATGGAGGAGAAGTATTTAGCGCCGTGCAAGCAGTCCAAGGCCTCATCGATGCATGGTAGTGGGTAGACGTCTTTTCGCGTGATCTTGTTTAAGTGGCGAGACGCAAAAATGCCAGGTACCATCTCTTTTTTTCACAAGGACGACAGGCGAAGCCCAAAGGTTGGCTGATGGCTCGACGACCCCTTTGCGGAGCATTTTGTGCACTTTTGATTGGATGACTCGAGGTTCAGCATGCGATACCCGATAAGGACGCCGACGAATAGGATTCGTGTCTCGTGTTTACACGGTGGTGAAGGATGGATATTTGGCCTAAAGGCCTCTCACCGAAATCGAAGATGTCACTGTACGATTCAAGCAGGTGACGTGTGTCCGTGGCCTGTGCAGAGGTGAGGTCAGGTGCAATCATTTTCGCGAATTCACCCGTTAACGAACCAGAGCTGTGAGCTGCAATTGACGCTAATAAGCTACTCTCGGCATTCAGACTCTCGATGTCAGATTCGGAACCACTATAAACGCTGGCGAAGAACATGCCGGCCGGAATCACTTGAGGCCACAGGCTGAAATTAAGAAGCGGCAGAACGACGTCGTTGTTAGTAACCGTGACCAACGTATGCAGAACAGCAACGTTCCGGTGCAAAATGGCGTAGATGATGGAGCGAAGCACATATTCACCGCCAGGAACCAGTGGCTGGGCGGTCAAAGTGACGTAAGTAACTGCCTCGGGTGACAGACGCACATCGTGAAGGGAGCGCAACTGCGGTGGGGCGGTCCTCGGAGCATCGGCGAGTTGAGGCAGTTCGAACTGAAGAACGCCGGTCGGGCAGTGGATGAGAGCGGAATGAGTGGATAAAAAGTCCAATCCAAGGATAACGTCGTGAGGGCAGTTGTCGATCACAGAAAAAGAAAAGAAGTAGGGCTTACGGCTATAATTAAGCCTGCAGTACACATTCCAAGAACAACCAGCACGCCGCCGTCGGCCACACGAAACACTCGTGCAGCTGCAGGGGTGACAACCTTTTTTAAACGTCTACGTAGGCTAGCCCTCATCACAGATACGTGGGCTACAGTGTCGACGAGTGCTTGGAGAGCTACGCCGTCTATTTTGACGTCTATTACATTTCTCCTTGTGGGCACAGACACCGGATTTGCTGCGGTAGTAGGCGTTACATCACCACCTCCGAGGGCTGCATTTCTCAGTTTTCCGGAAGGGTGCGGCCGAAAGCCACCGGGGACGAAAGACGACGTGGCTGCGGCGAACGGGAAGATGGGCGACGTGTTGGCGGTGAACAAGACTGGTGTCCGCGTGGCGATGGTGAGCGGCTGTACCACGTGTTCCAAGCAGAATTGTCGGCGCTGTTAGACTCGGCGGTGCGCGAAACATTGCGGGCATTTCCATCAAAACGACTCAGGTTGGTCGGTGTGCGAGGTGTTGAGGGCCACGAGTTTTGACAGTATCGAGAGACATGATCAACGCTGCGACAGGTGAAACATATCGGCTGGTCGTCCACAGTTCTCCACTTAGTCGAGTTGCGATAACGCGGAGAGAAGCGTCGGCGTGGAGCGAAAATAATAGAAGGGTGTTAGCTAGCTCTGGGATTGGCGACAGTACACACACACTGTAAACCAATGTTTTTAAGTTCCTGGCGAACGATGGCTTTTACGAGGGGAACTGAAAAAGTGGTAGCATCAGGGCTACGGGAAGAGAAATCTGCGGGCGCCATAGCATCCAGTTCAGGTCTAACAATTCGCACCATTTCCTCTGATGGCAACGCATGCTGCTGTGCGGGTTGATCTTCCCACGTCGACGATGCGGCAGTATTGAGAAGTTTGGTGAATGGTTGCAAGACGCGTCGGCTTTTAGCGTGCTCAAATTGCCGGCACTCTTTAATGATTGCATCAACCGTAGAGCAGCTTTTGCATATGAGCAGATTAAACGCGTCGTCAGCAATGCCCTTAAGGAGGTTCCCGGTCTTCTCAGCTTTTGTAATGTCGTGATCGGCCTTACGACAAAGTGCCAGCGCGTCCTGGCTGTACGAGACATATGACTCCGTGGGGGATTTGGCACGGGAGGTCAGTTCTTGCTTTGCGGCAATTTTACGGCCAGCTGGTTGGCCAAAGAACTCTGTCAATTTTTCTTTCCATTAGCCCCAGCTGGTTAGCTCCTCTTCGTGGTTTTCGTACCACACCTTCGCCATGCCCCTTAGGTAGAACAACAGGTTAGCTAGCATAAGCGTAGGGTCCCATCTGTTGATTCCACTCACACGTTCGTACATGGCCCCCCACTATTTAACGTCTGCGCCATAGGTCCCGCAGAAAGTTCCAGGATCCTTGGGGTGTACAACGACAACCCAAGGTAACAGCGACGTAGTATGCGACGGAGACGTAGGAGGCGGCAACGACGTTGATCCCGGGTGCTCACCGTCATTCATGGTGCGGACGGTGATGCGACTTCCACTGCGGAGCTTGGTTTTCAGCCGTGGTACCCTGCACCTCTCACCAATATGTTACGGGGATGTTGGGGGTATAGAAAATTATATTTACAATATGCATAGACAAACTGTGTCTGAGTAGTCAAATTGGCTCACGAACAGCAACCTGCAGCAGCCAGCGTCTCGCGATCTTCTTGTTCCTCTCTTCGTTCATCCTTACGTAACAATATCTATAGGACCTTATAATGACAACTTGCATTACTTAAAAGGTTATCTGGGAAACACATATCGTTACGTGAAAAATGACGATCAATTATAATCCGTAATCTAGCTCTGTGAAATCTTAAAAGCAACTCCACAGATCACCTACACCATGTGCCACGCGATAATGACGCAATACATACTCAGCTGGCTGCAACAATGCGCAATACCCCACTGGCTATGTAGCAAGAGATAAAGTCAATTTTAACTCCCGCGAAAAGAGGAGTGTGAATGGGATTTGGGGGAGACAACTCAGTTCTGCGCAACTACCAACAAAGAATGTAAGAAAGCATACTGCAAATGGTCATATACAATGCAGAAACGACGCAGGTATACCAGAAAGTAATCTGCTTTCTTGCTGATTTCAGCTTATACAATCGACATTAGCCTTAAAAGACAGACCCATGCAAACAAGATCAGACTCGCAACTCCTTTCCTTCTTCAAGGAATACAAACTTAAGCAGGGGCAATCATGAAGGAAAAAAAAAACGCCAGAATGGCACAAGCAACAAATTGTTTTCTGCATGTCCAGTGCAGAAGAAATAACACGAGTTAGAAAGAGAACGTTATCGGTTAATTAAGTTGAATTATTTGCCGAAAATGCGAGTGCTGCGTGGCTAATGCAGATCAGAGCATTTCTTGATGTGAAGCGCATGTTCTTTTATGTGCACAGTTATTTATGGGAGTAAACAAAATCAGCGTCTCGTGGAAAGTAGATTGGCAACACCAATCATTACAATGCTTAGGAAAATTTGAGCACTTATCGTTGTTAAGAGATTACACATGCTCCTTGATACGGCTGATAAAGCATAATCTTCCACATGGCCACACGTAAAGACTATTAAGTGTACTACATCAGTTCCTGAATTTTAGATATATGGAATATTATATTATAACCACATTTCAATATTTGCCATGCCAACTCAGCCATCTATCGCAGTGCTTCTCAAAAGCACCCTACAGTTCATTAGAAGAAATTGGCCTCTCCCTTTCTTAAGTCTCTGTTGACGCAATTGTTTAAATAAAGCGCTAATTGTATAATGTGCTCGACTCGTTCTTTCAAGAAGACGTCCAGTACATATTCAGCAAGTACCACAACGTCTCGGTGAAAGCAACCATAGGCTCTCCTGTAGCTACATAGGATAGGCGAAAGGTTCTATAGAACTGTGGCGAGCTTAACTTTAGGAGTAGGTGCCCGATAGCTGAGCCTAGAGAAATGTTGTTTCTCGTGCATAGACCGTACACAACGGCCTATGAAAGGCGTGAAATGTTAGCGAGGGAGCGATATTAATGTTGCGCCGACCCTCCTAACACAATGATATATGTCCGAGAGCAAAGTATTTAAGCGCTCAAATGAGGCGATTAGCTTTGCTGGTTATGTCTGGTGATCTTGGTATAAATATTATATGGGGAGCACACCCAGTGTAAGAGAAAAGGCGCTGTAGGGCTGTTGTGCATAGAAAGGAGCAGGTCCTAAAGCGCAGAAATGCGTATGTCTGCGAAGGAATGATGGAGTGCTCTTTTGTCAATTGAAATACAGTTGTGGAGCCTTTCTTGCATTCACAGAAGTCCGACCAAAACAGCTCCTGCTCTCTGTAACCTTACAGTAAAGGTGTGTCAAGAGAGTGCCACATACACACCTGCAGTACTTCAGCTTATGAACCTTCTAGAATTTTTACACTTTTTTTCCGAGATGTTTCAAGAGCCCGCATATTGCATCCAAAGAGTGCTTTGCAGAGCGGAGCTTGAAACTGCGCTAAAAGTTTGATGACGCACCTGTTCTTACTACCGCAAAGCATGCCAAAAGTACATTAAAAGTTGTCGAGCTTCTCTAAGTTTCTAACACCGAGAAAGATTGTTTCTGGAGGGGAAACTGCGCTCGCTTCATCATTCTAATAAGGTCACGGAGGGGATCCCGATGATTTAGTGAGATCCCCTTTGAAACGGGGCGGCGATAGTCACCTAGCGTGCTTGAGTTAGTCAGGTATGGCATAAATGCCTTTCATTTTTTTTATTTTATTATATGGGTCATTCCATGCCAACTGTCCCAACCGTGGCACTGGAGAAAAATAATTTCCCTCAAAACACAACAAAGAAACTCGACATATATAAGCATTACTTTTTCACAATATTTCGCAATTACAATATTTTCCCAAAATATTTCGAGCAGAAAAAAAATTTTTCAGCACGTGATCGCCATTTGCATTGCACTATTTGGCGGAAAACCAGGTGCAAAAAACAAATTCATGCAAAATCGGCCGTTTCTTCCATATTTCAAAATTAGCGTTTTTTTTTTGTCTGAACATTGTTCTTTCATTATAATACAGTTTCACAAACTAACTTTCTTTTTGTCTCATTATCACCGATGAGAAAATGCAAAAATTATAGCGTTGTTGTGTAATTTTTCGCAAAAAACAGCCAGCGAAGAAAACCTTAAAGTACATTTACAGAACTTCCCCTAAAACATATTATCTCCTAAAATTTAACTTTCGCCGATGTGCTACGAATGGACTCTATAATAAATTCCTAAATTTCTAAAAAAAGGCATTTTGGCTTATCTTTATATGTAAGTAACACACTAAGGTTGTCCATGAAAAAATAAGCCGAGAAGCGCATATAATGAAGCAGCTGATTTCTAAGTTTGACTTTGAAAATGAGGAAAGCACGAACATTAGGCCAAATTATGTATCGCACGCATTTTCTTGTCATGGTTTTGTCATTCTCTAATTTTTGCGGTGAAGTTTCACTTATTGTGTAAATCAATAGATAATTTCCTTCTTAAGACTGGAGAAACCTTGAGAGCGGTTCAAAATGTTTTTTTTTTCTTCAGGTATGCGCCCTCATGAAAATCTCAAAGGATCAAGGTAAGCACAATGCTAACGATTTATGACTGCTATGCAATACTGGCGCTACCACGTATTCCGTTACGCACTTTGCGACATAAGGCAAGGACCCTAAGATATGTAGAAAACCGCACAGTTTTCCGTACAGAATGCGTTATTTGCGCTCTCCGTAATATCATTGAGACAGCGAACTCTGCGCGCCACTTGTTACTGATATTTCCAGAGGGTGCGGGTACCTCCAGAACCGCAACCGCAATTTGATTTGAGCGGCTCAGTTTTCGTCAGCGTTTCTGCTCTCCTACTGTGAATGAGCATCATCAGTCCTGTACAAGAAATAACGACCCGCACTACCCACACCCGAGGACCCCGAAATACGCCAGTGACAAAGGAAATTGAAGGCCTGTAAAAGAGGAACGTACATATGACGCCCTGTGAGGTAACCACTCACGATTTTCGCTTATATGGTTGACTCGACATCACGATGTTCCGACGATATGGTCCTCTCACTTAACAAGGGTGCCTCTCTTATGAAAGTTTACTGTCAGTGCAATATTGTCCCAATCTGTCTTGCTAAAACGTAAATCTAACAGATAATGAACCCAAGAAAAGCATAGGGGCAATGAAGCGCATTTTGAAACTGATAAAGAAATATTAAGGGAAAAGTCATGGAAGTGAAAGAAAAGACAAGTTTCCCACGAGGTGGGCCACACCCACAATCTCTGTTTTACGGGTACAGTACTCTTTCAACTTTGATTCGAGAATCATCCCACATTTTAAATCACCCCATATAAAATAGGAATAGAATGATCGCACCTGTCCGGCCGATGAATATGAACGAAATCACAGCCCGAGATTTCGGAAAAGAGTTCGCATGGAATGGGCACGTAGTGTCGGAGCACTATCGCTTTATTTTAGGTGACACTGAAAATCCAGTAAATTTGCACGTTATGCTATGTTTTACTCAGCCGCTCAAATACATTTCTCAAATTTTACTCAATACGGCTCCTTCAGTATGTACCTATAGGTGACAGTCGCGGACTCAGTAATTGTAAACAGCACGGTATTTGGGTCATTCTACGCTCCTGAAGACCTGGAGACCTATGTTCGTTACAATGTTAAAGGGCGTGTAAAGACATAAACATCTAGCAAGTGGTTACTACTTTACTTTCAATAAGAAGTCGGCTTAGCTAACTGTATAACTTTAGTCAACTTAACACCGGTTGTGTAATGATTTATGTTGTGAATAATTATTTACTTAGCGAGGGAATGCATGATCTACAATAAAGGGAGCAGGCCAATGACAATTGCGTCGAAAACGGGGGAACTCATAGCGAATGTACAGTGATTTAAATCGCGCGCCATGTTTTTCGCTCAATATCGAATATCCAGAAGGTTCGATAAGGTGGTGTCAGAGAGGTACGCTGAAATGTGATGTCAGTCAGTATGCTAATAAACGTGCTAGAGGACTAAACGCGACAAGATTCAGCGACTGCTTTGACTCTGAACTCCTTTGGGGTGACGGCGAGATTCTCCTATGTAGCGAAAAACAGTACCTTAATGTTGCTTGTCTGCTTTGACCTTAAATGATTGCACTCACTCGCTGCGGCGAGCACGATGTGAGAATAAGTCGTATGTTGATTTAATCAAACCATGTTTGGACGATTATAGATAAGAACGCCCGCCAAAAATAACACATGCAAGAAACAGTACGTAACAGTAATTGTAATGGCAAAGAAATATAATGTAACGTTATTTTCTGCCATAAAACATCAAAACATTTTGTTGTCACTAGGACCACCAGGCGCAAGTACCGGAAAATATTGGAAAATACATTTATTTTCTGGAATTGAAGGAATGCAAGGGTCCAGCTTAGCCACTCGAAGAGAAAGAGTAGGGCAACCGTCAACATTCCAAGGATGCAAGAAGAGTGGAATTACAGGGAAACATTACTCTCCAAAATGAAGTGGGAGTTGAATGAAGGGCTGCACTCTACAACTTTGGTGTGTACTGACCATGGCCACGTCCACTTAAGCACTCCCGAGTTCGCGTACTATGAGACGCCGGCAGGTAAATCCTGTTTCCAATCCACCGACATGGCTGTGAGTTGCGCTTGCTAAAGCTCATGGGGCTAGACTTGGTACACATACAGACACCCTCGAAAAATTAGAGAGCTACTGGAGACAACCCCGACCGTAGCTTGAGTTGTAATTGGCCGCATGGTCCCAAGCTATCGTGATTCTACCATACTTTCTACTTGCGCATGCAGAAAGAAGAAAGAAAGACGCCCGTGATGCATAATATCTCTTGACGTAATTATTCTACGCAATCCCGCAAGGTGGAGAAAAGTAACTAATTAAGCGGAAACCCGTGCGGGTTTCCTTTGTAGCAATCGTTACGATTGGTGGATGTCTCATTTCCGCTTAATAATGATATCTATTACACTTTATAATAAAAATTGCATCGCCTGAAAGGTTCTACTTGGAACACATGTCGTTACGTAACAAGTGTCGATCCAATATAATTCATAATGTAGCTCTGTGAAACCTTAATAGCATCTCCACAGATCACCTACAGAATGTGCCACTCAATAGTGACGCAATACATACTAAGCTGGCGGCAATAATGCGCAATACCGCACTGACCATCTAGCCAGAGATAAAGTCAATTTTAGCTCCCGCGAAAAGAGTGTGAATGGGATGTGGTGGTGACAGCACTGTTCAGAGCAACTACCTACAATGAATGTACTAAAGCATACTGCAAATGGTCATATACAATGCAGAAACGACGTAGGTATACCAAAAAGCAGTTCGTTTTCTTGTACATTTCAGCGCATACAATCGCCATTAGCATAAAAAGATACACCCATGGAAACAAGATCAGACTCGCAACTCCTTTCTTTCTTCAAGGAATATGAAACTATGTAGGGGCAATGATGAAGGAAATAAAAATGCCGGATGTGCACAAGCAACAAATGAATTTCGGCATGCGCAGAACAGGGGAGATAACATAAGTTAGAAAGAGCACGTTACCGGTTCATAAATTAAAATGGTTTGCCATAAATGTCAATGATGCGTGGCTAATGCAGATCAGAGCGTTTCTTGATGTGAAACGCATGTTGTTTTATGTGTACACTTATTTCTGGGAGTAAACAATATCACTGTCTTATAGAAAGTAGATTGACAACAGCAATCATAACAATGCTCAGGGAAATGTGATTACTATTAAATGTGATACAGGGGTGCTAATGCATTATTTTCCACATGGCCACGAGCAAGGAGTGCTAAGTGTAATACATCAGTTTCTGTATTTTATAAATTTGCAAAATTATAACCACATTTCCTTATTTAACCTGCAAACTCCGCCATCTATCGCACTGCTTGTCAAGGACGTCCTAGTTTATTAGAAGAAATTTGGTTCCCCCTTACTTCTGTCTCTTTTCATGCAGTTGCCTAAATAAAGCGCTAATTGCATAATGTGCTCGACTCGTACTTCCAAGGAGACGTCCAGTACATATTCACAAGATTCCACAAAGGCTCGGTGAAAGTAACCATCGGCTCTCTTGTAGCTACATAGGATAGGCGAAATCTTCTATAGAACTGTGGCGAGCTTAATTTTAGGAGTAGGTGCCCGATGGCTGATGCATGCATAGATGGTACATGCATAGATGGTACACAACGGCCTATGAAAGGAGTGAAATGTTAGCGAGGAAGCGATGTGAATGTTGCGCCGACTCTCCTAACACAATGACATATGTTCGAGAGCAAAGTATTTAAGCGCTCAAATGAGGCGGTTAGCTTTGCTGGTTGTGCCTGGTGATTTTACTATAAGCATTATATAGCGAGCACTTCCAGTGTGATGCAAAAGGCGCTGTAGGGCTTTTGTGCTTAGGAAGGAGCAGGTCCTAAAGCGCAGATATGTGTATGTCTCTGAAGGAATGATAGAGTGCTCTTTTGTCAATTGAAATACAGTTGTGGAGCCTTTCTTGCATTCGCAAAAGTCAGAGAAAGAAATCTCCTGCTCTCTGTAAACTTACAGTGAAGGTGTTTCAAGAAAGTGCCACATACACACCTGCAGTACTTCAGCTTACGAACCTTCTAGAATTTTTTATATTTGTTTGCGAGAGGTTTCTAGGGCCCGCATATTGCATCGAAAGAGTGTTTTGCAGAGCGTAGCTTGAAACCGCGATAATATTTTGATGACGTACCTATTGCTACTACCGCAAACCATGCCAAAGAAACATTAAAATGTGTCTAGGTTCTCTAAGTTTCTAACACCAAGGAAGATTTTTTCAGGGAGGGGGAGGGGGGGGGGGGTACAGCGCTCGCTCCGTCGTCCTGATAAAGTTACGGTGAAGGTCACGTTGTTTTATTGACATCCCCTTTGAAACAGGGAGGTGATAGACACCTAGCCTGCTTGTGCCAACTGTCTGAACCTTGGCTGTTGAGAAAAATCATTTCCCAGAAAAAATCACAAGAAAGCTCCACATATATATGCATTACTTCCACAGTATTTTCTCAAAATATTTTGAGCAAAAAAAATTTGGGCACGTGATGACCATTTGAATTGCACTAATTGGCGGACTACTAGGTGCAAAAAACAAATTCGTCAAAAACCAGCTGTTTTTCCTATTCTTTCGAAATTAGCGTTCTTACTTTTTCTTAGTATTGTTCGTTCATTATAAAATAGTTTCACGAAATAACTTAGTTTTTTACTAATTAGCACCGAGGAGATAATGCAAAAATTATAGCGTTCTTGGGTAATTTTTCACAAAAAAACAGGCAGCGAAGAAAACCTAAAATTACATTCCCAGAACTTCCCCTAAAACATAGTATCTACTGAAATTTTATTTTCGCCAATGGGCTACGCATGGAATCTTGAATAAATTCCTGAATGTGACAAGGACGCTATTTTGGCTTATGTTTAGACGTTATTAACGCGCTAAAGGTGTCCATGATAAAAAATAAGCCGAGAAGAGCATATAATAGAGCAGCATAACAACTTTCAATACGTAAACTTTAATCAAAGTAATTTGCGTTTTTATCACCAAAGACGTTTTTGAATGTGTGTCCCGTGATTGCATCATCTTGGTCCACGCTGATCGCATCTTGATCGACCTGATCGCATGTTGGCAGGAAATACAAACCAGGCTTTTGCCGATCGTGGTCTCTAAAGAATAAAAGCCCAGATCACCAGCAGTTCGTATGAATTTCAACCTTGAAGCTACGCTTACTTAAGCTAGATCGACATTGGGCACTTCCATGGTACTGGAAGTAAACATGTGCAGCCGCCTACGCGTGAAGTGGTAGAGCGGGCCGCCAATCACTTTCATTTTGTGCAAAAGTTGCTGGTTCTCCTGTAATCGAGAGTAGATGTAAGCATGAAATGGCAACCGGTAAAGCAGATTGGTTGGAGATGATACTAACTACAATCTTGAAACGGGTGTAGTGCATGTTCGCAACGGCACAATCGCACTGCACCTCACTGCACCGCGCCAGGCTGTGCACTGGTGCATATAGACGCTGCCCAGCTACAAGAAGAAAAGCGACTGAAGGAGGCGCGACCAAACGTCTCAGCAAATTTCGGTTATAGCTCCAAACAAAGGCATAAAAAATGATGTCCGTTCGACAACACTGAGGCTAGCTCCTTGCATTGACCTGTCTATTCCGGTAAAAATAGGTTTGGTTTTCGATTTTGAGTAGAATTAGGTACGATTGTATGAGCGTACAAATTTGAACAGACTTTTAATTCAAGGACGGTTGGAATCGTGCAAATGCGATAATTTCTTAATTCACCGTTTAGTTCAATACAACAGTTGTGAGTGGACGTTACACGTTACCTTACGTGCACCACTGTTTGTTTGCGCAGTCCATAGAACCCAGAGGGAGACGTGTTTGCATGACGCGTTGTTCTGCGTAGTTGTTCATAATCCTTGAGAGGATTTGCCTCTCATGGCGCATCGCACTGGGGAAGGAGCGTCAAACTTTAATAGGATTAGGGAGCTCTACGTAATTCAACTATTTACCATAAAATTGTATCCATACATTGTACACATCGACTCGCGGTCTGCACCACGTATCACTGCGTAGCGAAAACGCTAGTGTTCCGCGCGACGTTTCTTTCAGGCCTGGAGGCGCTTGTTTACGTGCTCCTTCTGCATACGTGACCAGCACGCTGACCAGAAGGCCTTCTAGATGCGTGACCAGGACAGCCCGGCACCTGCATTTTCGTCGCATAAGAAAAGAAGCACAGCACGGGCCGTACGCACAAGCTACGCATCCTGGACCGTGTTGGCGCCGGACGGGATGAATGGATGGATGGAGGGATGTTATGAGCGTCCCCTTTCGTAAGGGGCGGTTGGTTGAGCCACCAAGCTCTTGTTATTACACTCCTTAATGTCCTACCTAGGTTAAACAATAAACAAGAAAAAAAAAACACTATAAATCCAACAACCAAATTTTCTGATCCCCTATAGTGAACTGTGCTTTTGTACGTCTCCGTTTTTTGTCGTTTCCCTACTTTTCGTCCACCAATCCTCCAATCGCCTTTTACTAATGCCTATCGCGGACATGTTTAGTTTCCCACTGCTCTCGCTGAAGCGAAGGGCTTCAAGGAGGCCAGTGGTGCCTAAATCCACCGCTGGGTAGACGTCTTCACATTCTAATAAAACATGCTCCATAGTTTCCCTAGCTTTGCCGCAGCAAGCACATGCTTCTTCTTCCGTCTTATATATCGCTTTATAGGTGCGTGTTCTGAAGCATCCGGATCCCGCTTGGAAAAGTAATTAGCTTCCCTTTGAGTTATCACAAATTGTTTCTTTCCTGATTTCGTTTTTTTCCTTTTAAGGAGTTACTCATGGCAGGTTTATTTTCCATTGCCGCCACCCATGAGATTATTTCAGCCTCTCTGACTTCCCGGCAGCCTCTCTGACTTTCCGGATGGATGGATGAATGGATGGATGGATATTATGATCGTCCCCTTTGGTAAGGGGCGGTGGGTTGCGCCACAAAGTTCTTGCTATTATACTGCCTTGTGTCCTACCTAGGCTAAACATTAAAAAAAAAGAAAAAAAACCACTATGAACTCCCACACCCTAATTTCCTGATCCCCTATTGCTAACTGTGCTTTTGTACGTCTCCATTTTTTGTCATTTCCCTACTTTTCGTCCACCAATCCTCCAATCGCCTCTTACTAATGCCTACTGCGGACATGTTTAGTTTTCCACTGCTCTCGCTGAAGCGAAGGGCTTCAAGGAGGCCAGTGGTGCCTAAATCGACCGCTGGGCAGACGTCTTCACATTCTAATAAAACATGCTCCATAGTTTCCCTAGCTATACCGCAGCAAGCACATGCTTCTTCTTCCTTCTGATATCTCGCTTTATAGGTGCGTGTTCTAAGGCAACACAATCTCGCTTCGAAAAGTAATGAGCTTGCCTTTGAGTTATCATAAATTGTTTCTTTCCTGATTTTCTTTTTCCTCTTAAGTAGTTACTCATGGCAGGTTTCTTTTCCATTGCCGCCACCCATGAGATTATCTCAGCCTCTTTGACTTTCCGCTTGACGTTCTTTGTTGCTGTGTTGTTCATATTACAGGCCGAATACTTGCTGGTAAGCTTCCTAGTTCTTACCCTCCACTGTGAATCAATGTTTTTTCCTTTACAGATACCTGAACACTCTCCCAGCCCATTGACTTTCTTCCATATTCCTCAGCCGTTCTTCATACTCAATTTTACTGCGAGCTTCCCTCACTTCAAAACTAGTCCAGCCCATATCACCCTGCACAGCTTCATTTGTAGTCTTGCCGTGAGCGCCCAATGCGAGGCGACCCACTGACCTTTGGTTCCCGTCGAGTCCTGATAGTACCCCTGATTTAAAGCAAACAACCGCATTTCCAAAAGTGAGACCTGGAACCATTACACCTTTTCACATACCTCAGAGGACCTCGTACCTGTTGTATCCCCATAGCGCTCTGTGCTTCATTATGGCTGCATTTCGCTTCCCCTTCACTGTTATTGTTTTTTTTTTTCTATATATCTATTGCCTTCGTTTATCTATATACCAAGGTATTTATATCCTGTTACCCGAGGTATTTCCTGGCCCTGTATGTCCACTGTGTGTTCACTGTTTTCATTGAATACCATAACGCCTGATTTTCCAACACTAAATTTCAAACCTAAATTGTTGCCTTCCTGCCCACAGATTGCCTTCCTGCCTTCCTGCCAGGCGTTGCAAATCACTTTACTTGTTAGCCAGCAACACAATGTCGTCCGCATAAAATAAACCTGGGAGCTACTGCTCTATTACTGTACCCGCCTGGTTGTATGAGACGCGCGCCTCCTGGAGGCCGGGAGGTGAACGCCATCTGGTGGTGTTGCAATGAACCCTGTGGCACGCATAGCAAAACCATCACAGCACCGCCCAAAAGGTCTGGAAAAGAGGGAACGAAAGCTTCGCTTTAAAATCGTAGATTGTCCATGGTGCAATTTCTGTAGATTGAAGTACTGAAGTGCGGAAATAAAGGTAAGAAAGACGAAGGAATAGCTAGAGAAACACACAAACGTTGGAATTACACCATGAACGTCAACCAACTTGCCCACACCGCCATACTTAGAAAGTCCTGCATGTTCGTTTTATTCTTGAAAGTAACGCAGCAAACACAATCTGATAAGCACAGCTGTGTGAGGGCCAGTCAAATAAAATAGCAATATACAAGGAAAGGAGGCCTTCCTGCGCTCTTACGCAAAGCAGTCAAGGTTCTTTACAGCGCTGAAATGTATAGGCATTACGTAGGCAACACTTTCCTTTCACAGTTTTGAATACAAAGCTTAGGAAGCCCAATAGCTCAAATTTTATGTTCCTTACAAAGTGATAAGCATATCTACCACAGAGCGTACAATATACAATAGCAATGCGCTCTTACGCAAAGCAGCCAACGTGGCATGCAGGTCTAAAATGAAGTCTATGTAGTACATTACAGAGGCAACACATTCCAGTCAGTTTTTTGCGCTCTCCGTCATTGACGGCACTTTAAGCGAAAAATATTATCTGCCAACACAATAAAATGTACGTGAAACTAATCTCGTCAAAACAAAAACAAAAAAAACTGTCCATTCTTTTATAGAGCACGCCGTAATTAGCTGGTAGCGAAACTAAAACAGCCATATGATCAGAGATGGGATGGCAGCATTTATCGATAGTGTTAATCGTTGCAGTAAAAAAAATGACCCATGCAGCTTTTTCTTCGCCGGCTCGAAGTCAGCTTAATGTGGGTCCTTGTTTGAGCAGATGTTATTTGACTTCATATGCTGCACGCCAAATATTGCTTAGGGAACGAAAAAGCTAGCCTTAATCGAGCATTACAAAAAATTTGTATGAATCAACAAGATGACGAATGGGAAATATAAAATGACATTGAAGATCCCGCAAGCAACCAAAAGGAATAATTATAATTGGCACTTACGCCCGAAGGCGAGAAATCGAATGCAGCGATAGCAAGGTAGCACGTTGCGATACCTTGTTGCTATTGAGGACTAGCGCCGCCTGTGTTTTTCTTTTTGCACATATACAATGTTTTTCATCAGTAACTTGTGAGTCGCTGAGAGGATATATATGAATGCTTTTCAATGACAAATTAGTTGTCTTGTCTAGAAAAAATTGGCACTGCCATCCTGGCCCTGCGAAAGTGGTTCTCCAGCGAACCTGTCGCAAAACGATCACTATAGAACTGCTGAGGGGGGTATGCAATGCTTTACTTCCTTAGAGCAAAGCATTGAAGAACGCTAACATGATCATAATCCATAAGAAAGCGGACGCTAAAGACTTGAAAAACTATAGACCAATCAGCTTACTGTCGGTTGCCTACAAAGTATTTACTAAGGTGATCGCAAATAGAATCGGGAACACCTTAGACTTCTGTCAACCAAAGGACCAGGCCGGATTCCGTAAAGGCCAAAACCAACAATATTCACACTATCAATCAGGTAATAGAGAAACGCGCGGAATATAACCGACCCTAATATATATAGCTTCCATTGATTACGAGAAAGCGTTTGATTCAGTCGAAGCATAAGCAGTCGTCGAGGCATTACGGAATCAGGGTGTAGACGAGCCGTATGTAAATATACTGAAAGATATCTATAGCGGCTCCACAGCCACCATGGTCCTCCATAAAAAAGCAACAAAATCCCAATAAAGAAAGGCGTCAAGCAGGGAGATACGATCTGTCCAAGGCTATTCAAGCGTGTTTACAGCAGGTATTCAGATACCTCAATTGGGAAGAACTGGGGATAAGAGTTAATGGGGAATACCTTAGTAACTTGCGATTCGCTGATGATATTGCCTTGCTTAGTAACTCAGGGGACCGATTGCAATTCATGCTCACTGACCTGGAGAGGCAAAGCAGAAGGGTGGGTCTAAAAATTAATCTGCAGAAAACTAAATCAATGTTTAACAGTGTCGGAAGAGAACAGCAGTTCACGATAGGTAGCGAGGCACGGGAAGTGGTAAAGGAATACATCTAGTTACGGCAGGTAATGACCGCGGATCCGGATCATGAGAGTGAAATAATCAGAAGAATAAGAATGGGCTGGGGTGCGTTTTGCAGGCATTCTCAGATCATGAACAGCAGGTTGCCATTATCCCTCAAGAGAAAAGTGTATTTTCCGTGTCATTTTCTGACTGTCTTTCTTGAGACTTCTTTTCCTTCTCACGCCATTTATGCGTGCTTCTGTTACTAGAGGAATCGTGAGGCGTAGGAACAATAAACAGACAACGTTACCCCTGAGAAAAAGGCTTGCATTGCATGACATTGGTGCGATAGAGTGGTTCTAACAATTCTAAATTTTTCATTATAGAAGACGCGTTGTACCGCCGTTTAAATGAAAGAAAAACCAGCAAGAGGACAAGCATTTAATAGTCATTCCCCTCTCACTACGCTTGCAAGTGTTTCATGCTGTACACGAAGCACCAGACGGAAGACGCATAGGTGAGCAAGCAACATTACAATAGGTTGAGCAGCGCTTTTCTTGGCCGAGAAAGGAAAGTAGTGCCCGCTCGTATGCTGCAAGCTGCGAAATCAGCCAGCAACACAGAAGGATTTCAGGGAGCCAACCTGGACTGCTCAAGGCTGTTCCACCTCCTCAGACTATATTCCATATGGTCCGAATAGATCACATCGGTCCCTTACCAACTACGGCAGCTAGGAACCGCTACATCTTTGTCGCCATTGACTACTTGTGAAAACAAATAGAAGTTGATGCCGTACCTAGTGCTGCCCCCAGACATGTGATCCCATTCTTAAATAACAAGTTTGAATTACGGCACGGCCTCCCAAATGTTCTTATATCTGATCAGGCAGCCGCTTTCCGGAGCCAGGAACTCCGAACGAGCCTCCGTCGCCTATGAGTAGAGCATGACCATGCGTCCACCGCAGGACCATGCATTCGGAGGAAAATGGCTTGACGGAGAGAACGAACCACACAATTCAAGCCCCACTGGCTCCATACTTCAGAAGAAATACGCCGGGAGACGCGGCCTGGGACATACATATCCGGGAGGGTTCTTGTGCAGTCAGCACTTACTGTCAGTGTTCCATGCACACAACACGCTACGATAGTGTTTACGGACAGCTACCAACCTGACAGCTGTCCTCAGCTTGGACACTCCCACCAAACTTGGCCCGCCCTTGCAGAGAAATAGGGCCATCCAGAATATCAGGGCAGAAGCATGCAAGAATATATAGCAAGTACAAAATACACAAAAGTGCTTTCTCGATCACCGGCATCGTGCGGCACCACAGTATCACGTCGGCTGCGAGAGCTGGGTATAGCGAGGGGCACAGACGCAAGGTCAGAAACTCCTGGGAATCATTTAAAGGGCCCGCCAAAATAACCACTCGGTGGCAACACTTGGCGTGTCGGCCACCCGGACGACGAACGGGACCATAACAGACGGCGAAAGAACCATTTCATCCTTCACGCATCGAGGCTTAAGGAGAGGATTCATCGCGCGGCATAATGACGGGACAGTGATGTATGCTGTTATTGGCACCTGTCTACCATGCAGTGTGGCCGAGTGTAAAGTGTAAAGAAATAAGCAGAACGACTGAAGGGGATAGGAATACGGAGTAAAGAGGAAACGGAAGTAAATGGAGAGAAGGCGCTCTACGGGTCAGGAGGGTTTGCTTCTCTCTCTTAAAATATATATAATAATGCTAACCTGTATACCGCCCAAATCAGAGGAGGACACACAAAGTTGCTATTGGCGGAGTTTGAAGGCGCAATAATAATAGAACGTTATATGCATGCCGTAAGTAAATAGTATTAAAAATAACGGAAACTTCAATGCATATGAGAAAAACAAGCCCAATGTATATTATATAACGTGAAACGCAACAATTTCAGGCAAATTTGGAAACATTAAACGCAAACGTTATTATTCCATAAATTCTACTGACGAATGATTCCAACTGCAGACTCTTCGTAAAAAATGAATTCCTGAAAATAATAATTTTGTGTTGGTATTTTGCAACATCCTTCTAATGACCAATTCATATAAACTCTTTCAGTGCACAGCACTTGAATGGAACTAACTTTGCTGCAATAAGGTAAATAATAATTGTTTGTTTGATATGTTTCCTTCTTTTATATTTCTTGAGTTGCGCTCCATTACACAAAAAAATAGTTATTGACGGCGTCTTGGAAAAACAAGAATAATGTATCTAGTCGTGCAAGGCTCGCACTTCTTTTTTGAATGTTTATTAGGTGCCGGCCTTCCACGAGGCCAGGTCAATAGCTACTCAGTGTGCCCTTGAACTGTGCTCGTACTTGCTGTAAAAATTATGCAACCACTGGTTGCCCACTATGAACACGTTGACAGTCGCCGACCAACTTTGGGAAGATGTACACTGCCTGAACAAATCTGCTGATTAACAAGGCAGAACAAAAAATGGACTTGGGATGGTAAATTCAATTTCGTTGTTTTTAGAGCTCCAGCACAGAAGAGAAATTGTGTAGAGTCCCTGGCTCAGGGTAGTGCTGTGCATGAAGAAAGTTTACCTGAAGGTTTGTGATGGCCTAGGCCGTGTGGGCGTTTCGCGGTTGGGCATCACGGTAGTCGAAGTGCGTCGTGGGTAGTCACAAATTGCGGATACCGTACACGATACCTTGATTCTTGCCACTGCCAGTTTAGGCCTCTCTGCGGAAAATCAGTTTGGAGCTTCGTTGGCTTTACGCCAGCACGAGTGCCCACGCTGTTCCGTTCAGTACACGCACACACAGAACTGGTAGTTTGCGCTAACTGGCTGCTGATCACCCCGCGGCCCCAAACTACGTGTCAGGCACGTGGCTGTCAGTACGGCCCGTGCACATGATATCATTCCTGATCGCCAATGCGCTCTACAGTTACAAATATTTTAAAAGCGAACTTCCCGCAATGGCTTTTTCGCTCGTAGCCTATAGGCCTAGCAGGTGCCACGGCGCCGCTTCATCTGAGTCGGTGACCAAGACAGCGGTTTGGTGCCGAGTGCGTTTTACAGTGATGATGCAGTCATAAGCAGGGCAACTAGTGCCGTCTAGTAGGGGCTTTCGAAGTGAACCCGGATACGTGTATGCGCATGCCGCTTAGTGGAACATGTTTCTTTTTTTTAATTTTCGCCCTCCAATGTGGTTAGGCGGGCCTTACACGAGTAAATACGGAAGATGGTTCGATTGATCAGCAATCATGAATTAGCTTTCTTTTTCTTCTCTTTTTGTTTTAGACGATTAGCTGATCAATTGAAGTATACCCTCCTGACAGGCATGTGACTATACCATCAAACAGGGCATGCCCGTGCACGCTACTTAAGGAAGACTAAGTGACAAGGTTGCTAGTTTGCTGAAAGGTTTCTCTTCTGCCGGAGACGTTTATTTTTTCAGCACAAGGTGATCTGTACATGTTCGGAAAGACAGTATGACAATATATGGTGATGAGTATGGCTAAATCCATGCTTATTACATTAGAAAAACTTCAAAACAATCAGTACACTAACGCATTTTCTCCTTTATTCGATGTGCACAGTAATAACAAAATTTCTAGCTATGAGAATATGAAGCTAATAAATTGAATGTTTATTAATCGAATATATAGATATTTTAGTCGAACGTCCGATATTTCTCCCTTTTATAGTCTTAACAAATACATTTATTTAATTTAAATATACAAGCGGCAATCGAAACTTGTTTCTCTTTTAGTAAAAGCAAGTATTAACTGTATAAAGTAATCCTCGCAGTAAGAATGTGGCAAAATACGTACCGGTTGAAACGAGGCACGAATAAATTGAATTCATTTTCGGTTTCATTCAAGAAGGTCTTTGTGTAATACGTATATTTTTGTTCACGCAAGTTGTTTTCGATCCTCACAGTGCTTGCATATATGTATATTTTTTTAGTAGTATTCAGCATCTGCAAAACGTCATAGAGTACGAACTCATAATACTACTTTCATAGCCTTTCGCAGAGAAAGTTGTCATGTTATCAAAATTCACCTCACTTTACAAAAAAGAAGCAATAGAACGCAAGACCAGTGGTACAAGCAAACAAAAAGGACTTCACCTGTATTTACGCTACAACTGGACAACTTCTGTTATCAGGTCCGTTGGACGCAACTCAACTCTATGTACGACGCTGTATGAGAATATACATCACTATGCAAACATTGCTACGAAGAGAACGACGCTCAAAAAACACCGCACGAGGCGCAAGTAATTGAACACATTTAGCAAAGCCCTCTTTCACTCTCTCCGACTTTCTTTCCGACACTTCCTTCGAACGCGAACACGTAGCACTGCGCTGGCAATAACGCCCGTTGAATACATGGACGATGTAAAACCGCCATCCTCTGGTGTAGCTTCGAGGACGCCAGGTCAATGTGCAAGGGAAAATTATGGAGTCTGCGCAGTATTTTCGCATAGGTAAATCTACGTGAACGTTGGCTATATATTGGCTAAGGCAATAAAAATTATTACCTCGGTTGCACAATCAGCCCCCACACTGCCCTCTTGCTTGAAGAATGTCACCACTGGCAGCGCGTCTCAGTGAAAATGGAGGTGTAGAATACATTAGTGCTCTAGTTATTTCACATTTCTTAACACAGGTACTGAATTGCACACGCGACGAAGTTTCCCTGGGTCAACGTGTTCGCCTGTGTTAAACCATCGCCACATAACATGAAAGTACCTCAGTTAAGCCTTTTCTTGTGTTAGTCAATACAATAATTTATCCGCAATGCTTTTTCGAAGCTTTCATCCTGTGCATCAGTACCCGTACGCCACGTCTTACAGAGGGTGCTGCTTACTTCAGCAGAAGTCCTGCTCACGGTAACTGGGCAATAATTTTACTACCGGTTCAAGGGACTTTATGTGATTTATTCGCTTCTGGCTAAGAACTCTTCTGCTCTTTTTTGCATAAGGTGTAGGCAGAACTATATAGCTGATTATTAGGCGCACGAAGACAACTTTATTCAACGACTTGCTATTCCCCCACTAGAGGGTGCCTCTTTAATCACGTCGTAGTCATCGCACATGAAATTACGGTATTTAAAGAAGGATGAAACTTTAATTGAGCAGATTGGACTCTACTCGTTCTAGATGCTTGTGACAACATCGCTAAAAGCCAGCTGTAGGCGTACAGCCCGAAAACTCCTTCGATTTCCCTTACCGAAAACCATCGGCGCACTTTAGGTCCCTTTGGTCGCCGTCTCTTCTCATAATTACGGTCCAAGCTAACATGTGTACTGAGAAAACGTGGCGTTTTCTTTTTCAGAAAAGGCTGTCGTTATGATTTTGCGCAAATATTAGACGTAAACCGCACGTATAGTATATATCTGGAATATGTATACACCGTGGAGTACACTGCTGGCCGACAAATAATTCAGTAAGTTTTGTACACATTTTTGTTTTTTTACGAAGGCAGTTGGTCGGTAAATTGTAACGTTATCGCCCATGTCTATCATTATTATGGCGTGTTACTATACGGTATTTATTATCCCACGATAATAAATTTCATAAAGAGAGAGTGCTTTTTTAATATTTAGGAGTTTGACAGCTATTGCTTCTGTTGTGTACGTGATATACTGACATTGAATGCGGCGTGTGTTCATCAGATGCAATGTCTCCGAGCTATGGTTATTTCAGCCAATGTACAGTTATATTTTGTATACCGTAAAGTACTCTAATAGGCCAACCCAAGTTGAGCTTAGTGGCATATAGAAAGTTAGTTTCACGTGTAGCATAAAAAGTTGACGGGAATGGTTAGGTTAATGCATAGAGTACTGGCCGTGCAGGCCGTACTGACAGCCACGTGCCTGACACGTAGTTTGGGGCCGCGGGGCGAACAGTTTATTTGAAGAGACATTTAATGCTGCGCATGAACAACCTGCTTTGAAGATTGAAGACTGATTTTCTTCCTCTTCCTTCCCGCGCTCCCCCATTTGACACTTAACCCAGAGATGTTCATTAACTCTTTTCGCACCCGCGTTTAATTTTTGTTCTGTGCACCGTCGACTTTACGTCATTACAATATGAGACTCTTCTCATTGACAAGGTATTTTAAAGGCTGTCATCAAATTATTGCACTACAGCGGTCTGTATTTGGGACATTGAGGGGTTTCTGCCATTGAACTTCCCCCATCGCCGTTTTCGTCCTCATCAGCAGCGCTTCTCTCTATCTCTCTTGCCCCATTTTTCTCTTCCCCAATTCCGAGTATCAGGTCGCAAATTTGATATATCAGGTCGCAAATATATATATATATATATATATATATATATATATATATATATATATATATATATATATATATATATATATATATATATATATGTATATATATATATATATATATATATATTTGCCATCGACAGAATAGCGCCCATGAGCGACTACTGGAGAGAAAGCGCACGAAGGAAATTATAGTACGGACTGAACTTAACCGATTGTGGTCATCTGACCACCGCAAAGTCGTCAGTACAGCTGAAAGTCTCGTTGTTTACTATATCGGCGCAGTTCTCAAGGAAATTTGCAACGATTCAACTTCCCGTTGCCAGTGAACTTTTTATTCCTTTCCTTGTGTGTTATGAGTGCACAGTTATACCAACGAAGGCATGCATTTAATCCACGTTTGTGTATTATCTATGTATATATAAAAATAAATTACGTATATATTCTTGTTGTACTGTGCAAGGCTATCACTAAAAGAGGGCAACAGATATTCTTCGTTCCACGTGCACGTTATTCCTTTTGTCCCGGCACATCTTTTATTTTGAGTACCACAGACTGCAAAGACAGCCTGCGTTCACACACACGAATAATGCGCTAAGCGCGGAAGAACGCACATTGCAAGTGACCAATGAACACACAGGAAGAAATTGGCGCGAGAGCTCTGCGGGAGAAATTAGAAACCGCACCGCAGCCCTCTAAAAGAAAAGTAAAGCGTCACGTCACAGCGTCGGTAAAACAGGCGAGTGGCGGCGGCCATTACAAGGAAAAAATTACTGCGGAAAGTCCCTAGTTACTTGTCAAATAATCCGTAAGCATTATTTCGAGTCGCTCACAGATGCAACGAATGGTTGATTAAGTGGCCGAACTGCGCACATCGCGGCTCACTGTGTCGAGAATGACCCAATGTTCTGCAAGTGTTCTAATGAGCTGTTACAATCACCTAATTGATAACCATAACTAGAAGGAATTAATGTTATTTAGCGAAATTGTTTTAACCGTAAATTATCCGAATTAGGGTAAATAATGTAGTATAAGTTATTTTCATTACCCTTAGTAATCTCCACTGGGCTTAAGTAATGCAATTCTAATTATTCTTAATTAAGGCCCAAGACATTTTAATAAATATTTTAATCCTCATTGGTATTAATTCATATAATGTTACTCAATCAAAATTAGCTTAGATATCTTTAATTATTCACGAATATAAATGCGTAATAATTTTAGACCTAGCTACTCTTGAATAGGCTAATTGATAAATAACATGTACTGCTTTAATAATTAATAATTTGCAATTTTAGGTGCACATTTGGATAAATAATAGGTTAGTCAATTCGACATTTTTGGCTTTCAGTAGTAGTAAGGAGACCCATTTAAGACGATTGAGTTTCATCGTAATTAATCTTATTATTCTTTTAGTAATCTTAAGAACTTTTAATACTCTTCGGTACTCACTATATATAGTAATAATCATCCATCTCAGTAGTCATACACGTTCATGAGACATTCTAATATAAGCCTCCACAGGATCCCATGCATACCTATGGAGCGTATCGTGTCACGCGTTGCAAACTGCCCAACAGGCGGACAGACTTCCTAGGGGAAGTAGCCCTCGAATGCGTCCGCAATAAAAGGGGAGTCACCGCCATGCTGCTTGCTACCATTCTATTGGCACCAACACGCCAGTCTACGTCTTCCTGCTGTTCCACATACAGCCTGACGTCAGCGGCCACTGTAATAAAGGGCCCATGGCACCAAATTTTCCAGCTTGAATTACACTACGAGCGAACCCTTTTCGTACCCAAGAAAAGCGACAGAATTTGAGCGGATTCGACGCGATAGAAAATTTGCATTTTGAGATGTTTTTTTTTAATCGTAATTGAAATGTACAGAACTCTACAACACCGACCGGTGAATAAGCAATGTTCTTTCTGCGTGGTCATTGTTCGCGCTATGCGCATGGTTTCGTGCATCCTTTATATCGCTTGTGCTGTTTTTTAACGCCCGAATGAAAGGATTGCAGGCACAATGGCACGAAGACGTTATTGCAGCGCCGTTGGGGGCCATACCTTGCGGCCCTGAGTTCGGCATAGCACGCACGCGAATGCTTCGGAGGTAGCAACAAAGCGGTGATCCTTCAATTCATGACGTCACGCAAGGCATGCCAGAACTGCGATCGCTGTGGGTAAGAGGGGCTTAGACGCAGAAATTTGAAATTGAAATTTCTTCTTAAAAATGTGCGCTGAGGGCCCAGTTTTCTTTATTAAGCATATCGGCCGCTCCATTTCGAAGGGTGAATTGAAAATAGTTGGACGTCCACACCGTGGCCCTTCTAAGACGACCATATTGAGTTATACGAAAACTCATCCCTAAAATTCGATTGCCCATGGTTCCTTAGTGATATATTCGTGTTGCCGTTGCTCACGGCCTGAAAAATGTATTTGGCTAATACCGGAATGAACCTTCCGGAGAAGGCGGTGACCGACACCGAAGTCTCCCAACGACGCCACTGTGGCGCCCCGTGGGTGAAGGCACGTCTATAGTGCGGCCGTGACTCCCGAGCAGCGGGTGGTGCGTTTGAGTACGATTCGCTAGCGTATTAGCGAGGCCATTTCTATACTTCCCTGGTATTACGCTGCTATACTGTTTAAACGTTAGACGCCGTCTCATTGCTGAAGCAGAGTGAAGGCTCCATTTTACCGAAATGCCACATTGTCTTCTTGCTCGCTTGGAAGCGCTGAGAGGGGCAAATCGTATAGTTAGTAATATTTACAACTGTAAAATAAGCATGACCTATATTTTGCTAAAAGCATCGTGGCCTAGCTAATTGGACACTTGAGTAGGTGGCACGCCCTACAATTGTCGGTCGCTCAATGTGTTGCTTCGGTCATTCCACACCAAACGCACCCGACATTGTATTAGATCGCGACTTATTTAGTTTCGAAAATATGTTATTTATCACGTTTTGCTAGCAGTGGTTTCCAAGAGATTCTTATGCAAAAAAAAAAAACATTCTTCGCTTTCTGGCGGTAATATTGTTTGCGAGGTAGGGGCGAAAATGTTACTTAAAGAACAATGAAAAAAATAATGTGACATGTAGCTCAAGCACAAACCTATATGTAATACCCGTGTCACACGGGCGTTTGGAAGGCCTTCCAACCGATAGTCAGTTGACTCAAAGGTCAAGTTTGAGCAGCTACACGGGCGGTTTCGAAGGCCGCCGAGTCAATAGACTATCGAGTCAACGGAGCACCTTACGACTCTATCGAAATCTCGATGGCCTTTGAGCAACTGAAACGGAAACAGCGCGAACATGCCCTCTCGTTCACAGGGTGCTCGTACTCACGATTAAAAAGAACAAATCAAACCAAAATGCTCTAAAATGCTATATATGAGTGTTATTAATTATTCAATAAAGTATTTTTGCCACTTGATATGTGCGAACTGCACGTACTCTCCACAACAGCGACGTGCAGAGACGCAAACGTTGCCACAGTTTCGCTGCTCAAAAACTTAAAAACAAAACATATATGTATGGCAATGTATAAACAAATTTTTTTAAATGTATAAACAAACATGAAAGAAATTATAGTGCTTTTAAGTAGTCTTAATGTTGTTTAACTTATCGTGACATGAAAACGAAAATAAAGATCCGCAGCGCCACACAATTTTGCGAGAAACACCTGAACCACACAGCGGCCTTTCAAAAGTGCCGTGTAGCAGCGTGACAACTCCTTTGAGTCGAAGGAATTGTGGCGTTTCGAAGGCCGTCGACTGGAAGGCCTTCCAAATGTGCCCGTGTGGCACAGGTATAAGACATATTTCCAAAGTTAATCCAAGCGCGACCAAGATGGCGATAGACCAGCAGTCGGCACTGCTTTTCTTCTTCAGCGCATTTACCGTCGTCATGCTAAGACGACCTTTATCTGCTGCTATTCCGAATTAATATAACAGTTTTTTGCATTACTCCCATTATCTGAGGATATTTAAAACGTTTACTTTTTCGTAAACTGACAGCTTGTTGTATGTCTCTTCCTTGACTTCTTTTTTTTTTACACAGGTATGGCAATCATGCACATTCAACCACTGCTTAATATTTTGCAACTATTTGTACTAGCTGCGAAGTCACAGTCGAGACAGCTTTCAGTTAGAAGGAATGCGGCGCCGGATAGGACGAAAATACACAAAGATATTCCTAAAATCTACAAAAAATTGCACAATGATACGCGTTTCGGCGCAAACTGCACAAAAGGTGCTCCGTCTAAAACCATAAAACGTAACGGATGCGTTAACAACGAGAATCAACATTCGCAAATGAGAGTTTCCTCAAAGCACATTTTTTTATCAGGGAGAACATAATTTTTTTATTGTTGTTGATCCGCAACAACTTTGCCCCGAGTTTCTCCGTAATTACTCTCAGCGCGCGACAAACAACTCCACTCTAATATGAATAGAAAACGCCCCGCCTTTTCGTGCTACTAGTGATGATCATCAGAATTAAAAGCAGATGGCTCTCAATATGGTGGGTGCACATTACCCACGCAGATACAAGAAGGTTTCCGATCACTGCGCGAAGAATTACATTACAGTGAAAGGAAGATGCCTACGACTAGAAGGGCTTGATAACCTAATACAGGGATTTCTGCAGTGTCCTGAACCAACTAGATCATTTTCTGTGGTTAGTTCCTGCAGCCCGCAAAGGTTGCTGGTCCTGTACGAGGGGCATTTTGGGTAACAAACGTAGTAGTCCGCAGGAGTTCACAGTTAATAAACTGGACATCGTGAATACGCGTCATATTGCCGTTTTGTTTGCTGTGATTGACTCCCGTGGCTGCTGAGGCCTCTCCGATCGCCTCAATGTGTCGTCATTGGAAATTTTCACGATACGGTAAAATTTGACAATGTCCAAAAAAGCACCACAGCTCGATGTCGAGCCTGTTCAGTGTGGGCGTCAGTGTCGCGGGCATGCGTAGACCGACTCCGGTTACTTAGTCACGGTAACGCGCTGGAATGTACTTACATTGGTCCCCTCTCTCCAGCGTTACATAACGTACGCGTGCGCATGTGCATGATGACGACGCGTTGGACTATTATATAAGCAGATATAAGCCAGCCATTATGGCGTCCATCCTGGACATAGATTCGTATCTCCGACGCAGGCGGCGTTGCTTGTTAACATTTGATACCGGCCACCACAACCACTACGAGGCGAAAATCACTGTGGAACTCAGCATGACAGCTTACCTGTAGAATTCGGTAGTTTTACGCGAAGATCAAAGGACAGCCACCGAACCGAAGATTTAGCGTCGCACTCCTGTTTCTCACGCGATGCTCAAGCAAATGCGCGAGGTC